>NC_056731.1:1996594958-1996612458 GCF_019279795.1 Protopterus annectens
GTGGGAATTCCCAGATATGCTCAGAATTAGTCCAAAATGACAAAAAATACACTGAACCCACAGACATTGCCAACATCCTAGCTGACAGGTTCAGTGCAAACTTCTCCCCCCCCCCTTCCCCACCAAAAGGGAAAATATCTATCCCAGCAGAGTGCTGCCCCCCTGACATCTCAGATGCTCAGGTAAGAGCCACCCTCTCCAAAGCAAAAAACACAGCATCAATGGGACCAGACGGTGTCCTGGCTGCATCCTACATGAACTCCAAGAAGAACTAAACCCAAACATAAAACTACTGTTCAATCTCAGCCTTACTACAGGATATGTACCCAAAGAGTGGCATACAGCAACAGTGGTCCCTCTCCACAAAGGTGGTGCCTCAATGGATCCTGGAAACTATCGCCCCATAAGCCTGACTAGCTTGGTCTGCAAAGCTATGGAAAGGATCATCATGGACCTCATAAATAAAGATATTGGGGACCTACAGACACTGGATCCTACCCAGTTCGGCTTTGTTAAGGGCAGAACCTGCCTATTAAACCTGGTCAGTTTCTTTGAAACAGTCACCAAGGCCATTGACGAGGGGAAGGTGGTCCACACAGCCTACCTGGACCTCTTAAAAGCCTTCGATGCAATACCCCACTTGGGCATTATAGATAAGCTCACCAGCTGAAATATAAACCCCTATGTCACTAGATGGGTTGCAAACTGGCTCAAGGACAGAACCCACATGGTTAGAATTGCTGAAGCCATGTCAGTCTCCAAACCAGTTACAAGTGGCATCCCACAAGGCTCAGTCCTGGGACCACTCTTGTTTGGTATATATTTCTCGGAGGTACAGGCCAACACGGAAGGACTGTGGCTGACCAAGTTCGCATATGACTGCAAACTGTGCGCCATAATTGACTCTACAGCCGACACAAGCATCCTACAAAAGGGCCTCATAGAAACAGACAACTGGTGCCAGAGCCATGGCCTCAAGCTAAACACCAAAAAGTGTATAGTCATCCCCTTCGGCAAAAACAAAGTGCCCACAAATTACCACATAGATGGTAATCCATTAAGTACGGAAGACCCAAGTTGATAGTAATCTTTCATTCGACAACCACGTGGCCAAAGTGGTTAGAAAAACATTTTATATAGCCCACCTAATCATGAAGGGATTCACATCTAGATCAGGGGAGGTCATCGTGCCTCTTTACTCATCCCTCATTAGGCCCATAATTGAGTACAATGCCCCTTTTGGGATGTACCTTACCAGACATCTGCAGCAACTGGAAAGACCCCAAATGTACCTCACCAAGAGGATCAAAGGGCTCAAACAGATGCCATATGCTGCCCGGTTAAAGAAACTCCATCTCTACTCAGTGGCATACCGCCTGCTCAGAGGCAATCTGTGCCTGACGTATAAAGCCATGTCCAACCCGGAATTAATGGACATGCTGCACCTCAGAAAATCCAAATCCCATTGAGCTACGCGCTCAAGAGATTTGAACCTCAGCACTGAAATAAATAGGACATGCTGGAGGGACAGATTCATAACCCAGAGGCTCCCTTCCCACTGGAATAAAATCCCAGTCCAGGTTAGGCAGAGTCCCTCATTGACTCTCTTCAAGAGGAATCTTGATGAGTGGATGGGAGATCGGAGATTTACTCCTGGTATCACTTCTGTGTCACTGTTAGACAGAGGCATAGTATACTAACCTCGAAAAAGGGCATAGCAAAATTAATTTAAAATTTGTGGCGAAAGCCAAACACACTCTGGCTAGGCTTGTAAATGCCCTAGGGCAGATAGCCTAGTATGAACCTATGAACCTAAATGTACAGCAATAATAACATATCATCTCTCTCTCTCATATATATATATATATATATATATATATATATATATATATATATATATATATATAGAAAGAGAGAGAGAGAAAGATAGAGATAGATATAAAATGTAATAGCGCAAGAAGCATTGGATTTGCTCTTTGGTTAACTAACTGCATGTTTGCCTCTTGACCTGTTTGCACGAGGGTAACCAGTGTGCAAATATGAGCCACATTGCTAACATCTGAGAAGTATTATTATGCAATATATATCTCCTCCTATAGCACACACCTATCTCTACTCCAGGCCAGGATTTCCCACTGACTAACAGCAGTAATTAAATGTATCCATTTTCTGTTGTTGGCAATCTGACATAAATCTTATCTGGGTTTTCCCTGTTTCTTCACTGCTGTGCTACCTACAAACTAAGCAAGTCTTCTCAAAAATTATTTCTAGATGTGAAGCATCACACAAATGTGGAATTAAAACAAGATAAAGAGGATAGATATTAAAAGTATAGGACACAGAAGCAAAATCTGTAAAAGCACACTACCAGTTGATAGTACACATCCACAATTTCTACTTATGTCAGGATTAGAACTCTCACACCAATGCAGCTTCAGCAAATATGATTGTTGTCTTTGTCCTGTTTGCCACAGAAGCAGCTTGCCACCATAAAACTGGGGTCATTCATCACACAACCGACTGTATAAGAGTGTACACTGCTATCAAACCATGGACTGTATATTGTACAAGTAATACTCTGTGTTATATTTGGAGATAAAGCAGTTGGTAGTCACACAAACTGTCATAAAAAGAAGCTATGTCTTACCATAACGTTCCATCTGTGTTGTAGATCTTTGTTCATTCATTACAAATAGGACCTCAGTTCTGTCCTCAGAACCGATATGGCCATTTCCAACCTCATGCCAGCCAAAAATTCTCTTGGAGCTTGGAAACGGCCATATCGGTTCCGAGGATGGAACCGAGGTCCTATTTGTAATAAATGAACAAAGATTTACAACATCAGATTCATGGCTACAAATATGCATCTCTCTGTCTTACATGTCTGTGTTTGTTGGTAATTCATCAGTTACCTAACACTTGAAATGTGTAAATAATTCTATATAATTGTCCTTAAAATGTGAGAACATATTAACTGTGGCAAAAACACACATATACTGCGGTGTTGAGGGTAGCATAGCTGAGCTACTGTTATGCAGGTACAAGGGTACACTCCTCTTTTGTGGGGGGGGTGGAACAAAGTACAGTTACTGTTATGACATAAAGACGTCTAAAGTTTGAATCTGTAATGTGTAGCCTCACTTTCTAACTTCTCTCTTGAATGATTTACCAGTATTCTGCAGAGGTATGACTGTGTGGATGTCTCATGCTTAAGGCCTTCTAATTGCAAATGGACACATATTACTAAAATATATATGTGTGCGAGTAGGCAAAATGTATTAGGTCCCTAAGTGGCCAGTAAATGTGCTAAGCTTGCCTCTTAGCCAAAGCAAGGGCATACTGAACATGTCTACATCTGCCTACAGGGACAGCAGCCAGTTGTTCCTTCTCAGAGTCCTCCTCTGACTGTGGCTGTGTGGTTGTGGTGATCTAGGTGTTGGTGGGGGAATGTGTGGCCCTTCCCCTTGCTGATCTTGCTACAGCTGTTTCCACAGGATCAGACTGCGGAGCATAGCACACACACTGAATATTTGTGCACATGTGCATGGATTATACTGCAGGGCTCCACCAGCTATATCTAGGCACCAGAACCATGACTTCAGCAGCCCAAACATATGCTCTATGATGTTTCTAATTTGAGCATGTGTCTCATTATGGTGTTCTTCCATGGGTGTATGTGCACTTTTGATGGGTATCATCATCCATGATTCCAGGGGATAGCCAGCATCCCCCAGTATATCGCCCTGTGGGATGTCCTTCCTAGCAAATATCTGGTACAGCTGTGGTGTGTGCCAGATATGGGAGTCATGATGACTGCCAGGGTTGCCATCACACACATTCAAGATAATCCCCTGGGCATTGCACATGACTTGCAGTTGATTGAGTGGAATCTCTTGTGGTTAATGCAGATTCTACCCTGCTCAATAGCTGGTGCCTTCATATGTACATGAGTGCAATCTATGGCACCCAGTACTTTAGGCTAGTGGGCTATATGATCTATTGCATATTGCTGGCCCTCTCCTCAGCAGAATGGGGGAAATATATGTGCTCACTGGCATGTATGAGCATAGCATGCAGGTACTGGTGGAGGATCCTGGATGCTGATGCCAGTGACGCATCCATCATGTCCTCAATTTATCTTTGAAAAGTATCTGTGGCTATTATTCTAAGGACTACACATACCTTAGTTTTCACTGGGATGGGTTCCACTTGATTGGCTCTGGCTGGGAGGTGAGGGTGACAGAGCTCACAGAGTTCTTGTAATGTGTCCCAGTCCACCCTGTAGCTCTCTACAATCTCCAAGTCATGTAGCATCTGGAAGGTTACCCTGGGACCCTGGCCTGTTGTCAGCAGCACCAGCAGCATTGGCTTTAACCTCTAGCACATACAGATGTAGAATAGCTGCAGCAGCCCATAGCATCATCACAGTTAAAATTTCCAAGTCTCCATTCCAGTGGTATTGAAGTATTGAGGAAAAATAAGAATGTAGGCTACATGGATACTATGAGTACTTTATACATTTGTTGAATAGGTCCACCATGTGGGATTGGCTAATTAAGTTGCAATTCACCTGCTTAGGCTATAATTAGGATGATTTAACACACCTGCTTGAGTGCTCAGTAGTGCACTAGTGAACCTTCGTGCAGTTCTGTGCTCCATCGCATAAATAAGGTAAGCAGAAGCAACATTCTTATTTTTATGTTTGTTTTCCTGATATCATGCAAGCATGGAAAATAGAATGTGAAGAAAAACTTATAAACGTTGACTGGAATGCCCTTACCACCGACTGACCAAACTCTTCCATTAACCTCTTCGGCTTCTCCCAACTGATCTCAAACCCAACACGACTAAACAAACACAGTAACTCTAGACTGGGTCCTCACCTCCAATTCCAGTCTATACCATAACCCTTTCATCCTACCCAGTACCCTTAGTGATCACTATCTCACCTACATAATTAGGCACTCCCCTGAACTACACAAACCCCAACAATACAAAGACTGCCATAAACTTTCAAACCTTAATCCTGATACTTTGAACAGCCTTCTCTCTTCTATTAATTGGTTCTTCCTCCACAATCTCCCCCTAGGCTTCAATAACATCTTCCTAGACACACTCAATTACCTGCCCCAATCAGAAAAATAAGGATCAAATCTCAATTTGCCCCCTGGCTCACACAAGCCAACTAAAGTCTTATGAGTAAGAGAGATAGTGCATGGAAAAAATGGAAGAAATCCAAATGCAGCACTGATCTTCCTACCTACAGAGAGCTCCATAATGTAACCAAAACAAAGGTCTCCCTTGATAAATAAAACTTTTTTCATAAACCACTTAATAATCCACACTCTAACCTTCAACAGTTCTGATTATCTGTTAATATGTTGTTGCACTGTGGGTGCTCATCTTCCCCTAATCCCTGTCCAAACAGCTCTCCGTCAGATACAGCTACATTTCTAAATTCCTTCTTCATCAACTCTATCTGGAGTCTTACCACTAATAATAATATCGCCAACCCCACACTACCTACTGCTACCACTTCTCCCAGTTTCACTCTTAAACCAGTCCCCACTGCCTACATCAAATCCTTTCTGTTCAAACTTAAAACATGCTTCCCTTCAGTTGACAGCTTACCTCCACAATTCCTAAAAATGGTTGCAAATTCCATCGCTTTCCCTATCTCCATACTAATCAATATATCTGTTAAGGAAAACTATGTGCATGACATCTGGAAAAAAATCTACATTATACCTTTGCATAAAGGTGGCAATTCAAGCTACCCATTTATGTCAAGCAAAGTTCTTCATTAGCACTCTTCAAGAAAAATCTTGATGAGTGGATGGGAAATAGAAAATACACCCCGGGGATCACTTCTGAGTCTCTGCTGGACAGTGGCACAGGAAAGTAACTTTCTTGGGTGGTGTAAGCTGTGGAACCTTGCTGGCTAGGCTTATGTAGCCCCTTGGGCCGATAGCCTAGTACCTACCTATGAACCTATGAACTGACCCCTCTAATTTCAGATCAGTTTCCATCTTCTCACCCCTGTCTAAAATACTTGAAAAATGTATCCACAAACAACTCCTTGATCACCTGCTCCATGAAACTCTCCTGACCCCCACACAACATGTTTTTTGACCAAAGCACAGCATGGCTATTGCTTTAACATCCTTCACAAATACTATTGCAGTATCTCCTGATAACAATAAATTGGTTTCTTGCTTGTTCCTTGATCTATCCAAAGCCTTTGATACTGTTTCTCATACCTTACTTCTATCCAAACTTGTTTCACTTGACTTCTCTAACTCTGCTATATCTTAGTTTTCCAGTACCTCTCTAATAGATTCCAGGCCGTGAAATGGCAATCTAATTTCTGTCCCTTTCTACCAGTACAAACTGGGATCCCCCAAGTCTCCATCCTTGGACCCCTACTTTTTAGCATCTTTATTAATGACCTCTACTCTTCCTGCCTACCCTTTACTATTATTCAATATGCTGATGATTCCACAATCATCTCCTGCTCTGACAATATCATACACCTTCATACTCTCACCCAAGAATCCCTCCACTCAGTTGAAAGATGGCTTTCTTCCCACCAATTACTACTGAACCCAAAGAAAACTAAACTCCTCCTATTTCTCCCTTCTACCTTAGAGCACCATAAAACTTCCTTTCTGTCTCCTCTCTTAACAATACTATAATTTCTACTGAACCCCACAATAAACTAGGAGTAAATTATCGATGATCATCTAAAGTTTGATCTCCACACTCAACAGCGCATTAAAAAGACACATCGAAAACTCAGCCTGCTACACAGACACAAGAAATACCTCACAAATGCCTCTAGACTATCCCTCACACAAGCCTTCCTACTCCCCACATTGCTCTATGCAGCCCCCCATTCAAACATACCTACAATCTAATCTTCTCAGTAAACTTGAACTTACCTATAACAAAATTGCCCAGTTTGCCTCCAACCTACCTTACCGCACACATCACTGTATTGCCCTTAGAAATCCGCAGTGGCTAGAATTTTATCACCAAATATTAATACCTCAGTTTCTCATGGCTCTTTCAGTCTTACATCTATCATCCTCCTGTCCCTCTCTCTCCACCTTTATCCAGCCCTGTACTAGCAAATGCTGTCTTTGTTGCTCTCAACCTACTGCAAGTATATAAGCTCAATAAAAACATTGGCAAATCACTCTACTCCTATTCCATAACAAATGCTTGGAATAAATTATCTCTCAATATCAGAAGCATCACCAACCCTACAACCTTTAAAATAGCAATAAACGATTACCTCCATAAATCATGGTCATGTCTCCTTCATAATCCTACATAAGTTGTCTTCCTCTCCTATCAGACTGCTGTTATACTGACTGCTACCACAGTAGTCCTATCCCTGTTATACTGACTGCTACCACAGTAGTCCTATCCCTGTTATACTGACTGCTACCACAGTAGTCCTATCCCTGTTATACTGACAGCTACCACAGTAGTCCTATCCCTGTTATACTGACTGCTACCACAGTAGTCCTATCCCTGTTATACTGACAGCTACCACAGTAGTCCTATCCCTGTTATACTGACTGCTACCACAGTAGTCCTATCCCTGTTATACTGACTGCTACCACAGTAGTCCTATCCCTGTTATACTGACTGCTACCACAGTAGTCCTGTCCCTGTTATACTGACTGCTACCACAGTAGTCCTATCCCTGTTATACTGACTGCTACCACAGTAGTCCTGTCCCTGTTATACTGACAGCTACCACAGTAGTCCTATCCCTGTTATACTGACAGCTACCACAGTAGTCCTATCCCTGTTATACTGACTGCTACCACAGTAGTCCTATCCCTGTTATACTGACTGCTACCACAGTAGTCCTATCCCTGTTATACTGACTGCTACCACAGTAGTCCTGTCCCTGTTATACTGACTGCTACCACAGTAGTCCTGTCCCTGTTATACTGACTGCTACCACAGTAGTCCTGTCCCTGTTATACTGACTGCTACCACAGTAGTCCTATCCCTGTTATACTGACAGCTACCACAGTAGTCCTATCCCTGTTATACTGACTGCTACCACAGTAGTCCTATCCCTGTTATACTGACTGCTACCACAGTAGTCCTATCCCTGTTATACTGACTGCTACCACAGTAGTCCTATCCCTGTTATACTGACTGCTACCACAGTAGTCATATCCCTGTCATACTGACTGCTACCACAGTAGTCCTATCCCTGTTATACTGACTGCTACCACAGTAGTCCTATCCCTGTTATACTGACTGCTACCACAGTAGTCCTATCCCTGTTATACTGACAGCTACCACAGTAGTCCTATCCCTGTTATACTGACTGCTACAACAGTAGTCCTATCCCTGTTATGCTGACAGCTACCACAGTAGTCCTGTCCCTGTTATACTGACTGCTACCACAGTAGTCCTACTCTTTTATACTGACTGCAACCACAGTAGTCCTATCCCTGATTTCCTTCCCTGGGATTATTTTTCTTTTTCCACTGGTATTTATACCAAATACTTATTTTCACTTCTCATACTTTTCTCTTTACTTGACTGAGTTTGTATCATAATTACCATTTTTACTCTGTTTCTCTGTACTGCTTGATATTACATTATATTCCTGTGCCTCTTTTTTACTCTTTTGCTATCTTATGATTGCCTACTGCTTCCTATTTTTTCTACAACTGTGTAATATATACAGCTGTATATACAATATGCTACCTTTGTCTTGGATTTGTACTGTATTTAATTTATATTGTGTTTACTAACGTGTAAACAACCAACCAAGTTACTTTCTGTTATACATATATACTCTTGTTTTGTTTTTACCAATTGATGTCCATGTTACACAATTTTTTTTAAGTAATGTAGCATTGAAGTTACATAATGTTGTTTATGTATGATACTATTGGAGCTTTTCTCCTCGGGTCTCTGCTGAAAAAGGGCTTCGCCCAGTCAGACTAACTCGGTTAACAAATGTAAAATAAAATAAACAAACTATGAGCCATAATCGAAACTCCTAATGATGTGGACATCCTACAAAAGGGCCTCACTGAGACAGATGCCTGGTGTCAAAGACATGGTCTCAAGCTCAATGCCAAAAAGTGCATTGTCATCCCTTTGGTAAAAACTCTGTACCCATGAACTACCACATAGGTGGTAGTCTACTTAACACCAAAAGTGTGATAAGAGACCTTGGGACACAGGTGGACAGTAGTCTCTCCTTTGATAATCACATCGCCACAGTGGTCAGGAAATCCTTCTATGTGGCACACCTCATCACAAAAGGTTTCTCATCCAGAAAAAAAGAGGTCATTGTTCCACTCTACTCATCACTCATTAGACCCATTATAGAGTGTAATGCCCCTTTTGGTATTTACCTCACAAGACATCTACAACAATTAGAAAGGTCGCAAAAATACCTCACAAAGAGGATTACTGGCCTCAAACAGATGCCTTACGCAGACCATCTAAAAATAACTCCAGCTTTACTCCATCGCATATCGCCTACTCAGAGGCGATCTCTGCCTAACATACAAAGCTACGTCAAACCCAGAGCTGTTGGACATGCACCACGTAAAGAAATCCCAATCCCTCTGAGCTACATGCTCTAGGGACCTAAACCTTGTCACCACAATAAACAGAACATGCTGGAGGGATAGATTCCTGTCCCAGAGACTTCCCATACTCTGGAACAGACTACCTATCTATGTCAAACAGAGCTCCTCATTAGCACTCTTCAAGGAAAATCTTGATGATTGGATGGATAATAGGAAATTCACCCCGAGAATCAGTTCTTTGGGTCTGCTTGACAGGGGCACATGAAAATCATTTTCTTGGGTGGTGAAAGACAGGATACATTTTTGGCTAGGCTTGTACAGGCCCTAGGACCAATAGCCTAGTACCTACCTATGAACCTATCAACCTATAAATTGTACATCCTATACTCAAACCCAGAACCATCAAGACTATAGCCCTACACATATATGTTCTACAGGAGGAATATTTACATAACAAGTGCACTAAAACTAGACTTTTATTTCTACATTGCCTGTGGGTGTGCTAACTGCACCAACAAGTAAACATGTTAAGGAAAAAAAAAAAAAGGGGAAGCTGACATCTCCCTCCCCAATGTCATCACTCACTGTTGACATCCATTGGAAACAAAAACACCATGCAGGTACCTACACGATGTGAACATCTCTACATGGTTATTTATTTATTTTTTTTGATTCAACAAGTCTACTGATTTTTGTTCTCATATGCATAATGACCATGGTGACAGCCTGGAATGTTCACAGTTAGTAGCCATGTAAGCAGGGCAACTGCACAGGAGGACAATGCTATAAATGCAAGGCAGGGTATTACTTAGTCTACATATGTGATACAGAACACACTATGCTTACAGTACATTATAATACTGGGTTTCATGTGTATTAAATATTTTAGCAGCCTGAATTACATACAAGTTTATTCTTCATTTAGCGGTGGGGGACCAAAGGTGCATTTATGTCATGGCAGTTAAAGTGACATTTCTTTGGGGAGAATGATTTTGTATCATCCACAGTGTGTACTTAGGCCATAATATGTGTGATGTTACCTGTTAGGGTCAGTTCAGTCAATAGTTCAGGACTTTTACTTGCTCTTGTTTCCATGTAGACTCCTGTACTCGGAAATTTTCCAAGTACATTACTGACACATACACGGAGTCTACACAGTTTCATTATAGCTTGTTGGATCACTCAGTAATGTTGATTTGCTTCATTAGCATAAATTTCAGCTACTTATGCTGAAATTTGCATTCCATGAAAGTTTCCATAGTTGCTCGTGAGTGCACATGATTGCGCACTGCTACAAGGAGTTTACCGAATCTAAAACTTACTGTCATGACACGCACATGGTAGAAATTATCTTGTAAGCTTTACTGAATTTCCACCATAGTATTCTGCTTGTGTTCTACATATCAGTCTTAACTGTGCAACTCTAAAGTATCCAATCAAATGTTGTAATCCTAAATCACTTTGTTTTTTTGAGGGGAATTATCATAACAGTACATTTACCTGCAACTCCCAGCATGCTGTGAGTCAGTCCAGGCATTCAATAGACAAATAGTAACTCTATCAAATAGCCAGAGACCTTCCCACAAAATGACTCTGCAGATGAAGCATGTAAAAAATTAAAACAAGGAGAAAAGATGCATTTCTTGTCACCAGTCTTTCCTTCCCTTTATTTTATCTATATAGTGTTCAGATCTGCAAAAAAGGTTTTCTTTCATTTTATTTTCAGCAGTGGGCTGAAAGACAAGGCAATGCCATTAAACAGAAGTACAGGGAATTTGTTTTTAAGGTAGAATGGTTGTCAGCAGAATGTACAGTGTTTCCAATGACTGTTAACTCATCAGAACACTTTTCAGCTTCCCACCACTTTATGAACTCTGTAGTCTGGATCTAAACTTCACAGCACTGCAACTCCTTTACAACAACAGTTTCTAAACTATTTTATGGACTACTAGTTTAGCCTGCTGTGCATATGCTTCCATGCTCACCCACTCAGATTAATGCACACACACATATGTACACAAACCAATGGTGGCTGGTGACTTCAAATCAAAGGGGGGCTGCAGGAGACAACTGAATGGGTGGGGCCAATGTGAAGGGATGTGGCCAACTAGAAAGGGGAGGGGCTATGCTCAAAACCACAAAAACTGGAGCTTTAATTAAATATGCTGCCCTAGGTGCCAAACCATCATTATGAGAGTCCAGTCAAGACAAAATGAATTGTAGAAGAAAAAAATATTTTAATGCATTGGCTGCATGACAGCTTACTTAATATCTAGATGGAAACAAAAAGGTTGTGAGGCATGAAAAAATAAATTACTTTTTAAATACATTACTGGAATGCCAGTCAAAATCAAGTATAAGAAAAACAAGCAGCACTCATCTCAAACCACTTCTCCTTGCACTGCAATTCTAATTATAACTTATATTCAGCTTTATAAAGGTACCAAGTCATCATCATCTTTCAGCTTTTCCCGTTAGGATCATCTCTTTCCATTTCTTCCTATCCTCTGCATCTTGCTCTGTCACATCAACCGCCTTTATGTCCTCTCTCACCACATCCATAAACCTTATCTTAGGCCTTCCTCTTTTCCTCTTACCTGGCAGCTCCATCCTTAGCATCTTTTTCCCAATATACCCATCATCCCTCCTCAGCACATGTCCAAACCAACGCAATCTCATCTCTCTTGCTTTGTCTCCAAACTGTCCAACATGAGCTGACCCTCTAATATACTGATT
The DNA here is from genome assembly GCF_019279795.1 of Protopterus annectens. Classification (NCBI taxonomy): domain Eukaryota; kingdom Metazoa; phylum Chordata; order Ceratodontiformes; family Protopteridae; genus Protopterus; species Protopterus annectens. The sequence goes on from NC_056731.1 coordinate 1,996,607,276, forward strand.
CCTAATCCTATCCATCCTAGTCACACCGAGTTCAAATCTTAACATCTTTAACTCAGCCAGATCCAGCTCTGACTCCTGCCTTTTTGTAAGTGCCACTGTCTCCAACCCATATAACATAGCTGGTCTTACTACCCTCTTGTAGACCTTCCCTTTCACTCTTACTGGTACCCGTCTATCACAAATCACTCCTGACACTCTTCTCCACCCATTCCACCCTGACTGTACTTTCTTCTTCACCTCTCTTCCACATTCACCATTACTCGAAACTGTTGATCCCAAGTACTTAAACTCGTCCACCTTTACCAACTCTACTCCCTGCATCCTCACCATTCCTCTACCCTCCCTCTCATTTACACACATATATTCTGTCTTAGCCCTGCTGACCTTCATTCCACTGCTCTCTAGAGCATATCTCCACCTCTCCAGAGTCTCCTCAACCTGATTCCTACTCTCACTACAGATCACAATGTCATCTGCAAACATCATAGTCCATGGGGCCTCCTGTCTGATCTCATCTGTCAACCTGTCCATCACCACTGCAAATAAGAAAGGACTCAGAACTGATCCTTGATGTAATCCCACCTCCACCTTAAAATGATCTGTCACTCCCACTGCAGTCCTCACCACTTTCACACTACCCTCGTACATATCCTGTACCACTCTTACATACTTCTCTGCCACTCCCGACTTCCTCATACAATACCACAACTCTTCTCTAGGCACCCTGTCATATGCTTTCTCCAAGTATACAAAGACACAATGCAACTCCTTCTGACCTTCTCTGTATTTCTCCAATAACACTCTCAGAGCAAACATTGCATCTGTAGTGCTCTTGCCTGGCATGAAACCATACTGCTGATCACTGATCAGCACCTCCCTTCTTAACCTAGCTTCTACTACTCTTTCCCATAACTTCAAGCTGTGACTGATCAGTTGTATCCCTCTGTAGTTACTGCAGCTCTGCACATCACCCTTATTCTTAAAGATAGGTACCAAAACACTTTTTCTCCAATCCTCAGGCATCCTCTGACTTTCCAAAATTTCATTAAACAATCTAGTTAAAAATTCCACTGTCATTTCTTCTAAGCACCTCCATGCTTCCATTAAGATGTCATCTGGACCAACAGCCTTTCCATTCTTCATCCTCTTCATAGCTGTCCTTACTTCCTCCTTGCTAATCTGTTTCACTTCCTGATTCACTATCCCCACATCATCCAACCTTCTCTCTCTCTCATTCTCTTCATTCATCAGCCCTTCAAAGTACTCTTTCCATCTACTCAATACACTCTCCTCACTTGTGAGTACATTTCCCTCACTATCCTTTATCACCCTTACCTGCTGCACATCTTTCCCAGCTCTGTCCCTCTGTCTAGCCAATTGATACAGGTCCTTTTCTCCCTCTTTAGTGTCCAATCTCTCATACAACTCTCCTTATGCCTATCCTTAGCTTTCGCCACCTCTCTCTTTGCCATAAGCCTCATCTCCTTATACTCATGTCTACTTTCTTCATCTCTTTGACAATCCCACTTCTTCTTTGCCAGCCTCTTCCTCTGTATACTCTCCTGTACTTCCTCATTCCACCACCAGGTCTCCTTGTCCTCCTTCCTCTGTCCAGATGTCACACCAAGCACCTTTCTAGCAGTCTCCATTACTAGTTCTGCTGTAGTTACCCAGCTATTCGGTAACTCTCCACTGCCTCCCAGTGCCTGTCTTAACTCTTCCCTAAACTCCACTTCACAATCACCCTTTTTTAACTTCCACCATTTAATCCTTGGCAATGCTTTCACACTCCTCCTCCTCTTCTTGATCACCAACATCATCCTACAGACCACCATTCTATGCTGCTTAACTACACTTTCCCCTGCCACCACTTTACAGTCTCCAATCTCATTCAGACTGGCCCTCCTACATAGGATATAATCCACCTGTGTGCATCTTCCTCCACTCTTGTACGTCACCCTATGCTCCTCCCTCTTCTTAAAATACGTATTCACCACAGCCATGTTCATCCTTTTCGCAAAATCCACAATCATCTGACCTTCTGCATATCACCATACCTACCCATCACTTCCTCATCCCCTCTGTTCACTTCACCAACATGCCCATTAAAGTCTGCTCCAATCACTAGTCTCTCACTCTTGGGTACACTCACCACAACTTCATCCAACTCATTCCAAAATTTATCTTTCTCATCCATCGCACACCCAACCTGTGGAGCATATGCACTAACAACATTCATCATTACATTCATCATTACACCATCGATTTCAAGCTTCATAAACATCACTCTGTCAGACACTCTCTTCACGTCTAAAACACTCTTGGCATATTGTTCCTTTAGTATAACCCCTACCCCATTTGTCCTGCCATCCACACCATGATAGAACAATTTGAACCCGTTTCCTAAACACCTGGCCTTACTTCCCTTCCATCTGGTCTCTTGCACGCACAATATATCAACCTTCCTTCTCTCCATCATGTCAGCTAGCTCTCTTCCTATACCAGTCATGCTGCCAACATTCAAAGTTCCTACCCTCACTGCTACACTCCTAACCTTCCTCCTCTCTTCCTGCCTTCGGGCATGCCTTCGCCCTCCTCTTCTCCTTCAGCCAACAGTAGCCCAATTTCTGCCAGCACCCTGTTGGCTAAAAGTACTGGCAGCAGATGTTGTTAACCCGGGCCTCAACCAATCCGGTATGGAAATATGAAATTTTTGCACCATAAGTGATAAAAGTACTAAGTAATATGCTGAAAGTAGCAATCTCTGTGATACCCCTACTTGTAAAAATGTTTCTTATCCAAAAAAGACCTGCTGCCTGACAACAACTATCTACTTGTTTCATGGGGAAAACATGATCAAAGTAAAAAAGTAACAGCAAACAAGAAACAAGCTCAAGATACATTGCTTAAATGATTACTGCACAGATTATAGACCACACAAGATAGACTGGCATTTTGTTTAGTTTAAGGGTAAAGCCTGCAAAGATGACTGCAAGTCTACAACAAAGGTAATAAGCTTCTTAAAATACTGTAATCCTGTCCTTTATTACAAATACTGTCATATGCATTTCAATTCTTTAACAGCATGCTTATTAAAGCTTACTTGCATCTTACAATATCAGACAAGCTTACCTGATGGTCATGAAAGCATTGTTACTTAAACACAGAGCAACGGACACTTTCTGAATAATAAGAAGCATAAATCAACAGTATAAAAATATGACAGAAAACCAGAACATTCTGCAAAATCAAGCGAGGACAGAAGAAAAGCCACTGTAGTACTTGTGTCTACCTTGGATGGGGGGGAAATACTTTGCACACTTACACTGCATAACTGCTCCTTGCCTTGCTTAGAGACATTCAGAGTCACTACATGGGGGAGTGGGGTACAACAAGTATGTCACAATTTGAAATGTCTCTGGCTGACTGTGATGGCCCTGGCACATTTGTCATACCTCTCAACCTCAGAGCAAGAAATCTGGACAAAGCCATATACAGAAGTTGGACAAAGGCCCAAAAATAAGGACAATATTTAAATACTGCTCTTATAAACTTTCTAATAGAATAGTAGGTCTTGCATCAGTATGAATTTTCTGAAGAGTATGAAATCTGAAACTCAAATGTCTGTCATTATTTTCTAACTTCAATCTTTAATGATTTGCCACTAATTAGCCTGAAAAATCACAATTTTACAAAAAATGGACCAAAAATGGGATGCAAAAATATAAAATAGCCACACAATACAGCTGGGAACCTGTCAAGGAAAGGACACGTTTTTAATATTAGTACTGTTAACTTGAGCAAAATAAACAAATCTACATGCATTTCTGAAATAAAAGTAATCTATAACTCTGATTACTACAGTTATTTATTAATTGTAAACCCTCCATGTTTTCTTCCAAAATTGCCATTTTACGCAGGGATTATTAGAGGGAGAGCAACATTTTGATCCAAAAGCGGGGACAGTTGAGAGGTTTGGATATGCCTAATTCTATAAAGCAATTTATTTGTACGTAGCTCTCAACCTTTTAATGCAGGAAATCTGGGCAAAGCAAAATATATTGGGGGAACATACAAACTGTACTAAAAATTGCTCTTGTATAAACTTAGTTAATAGAATAACAGGTCTTGCTTTAGCATGCATTTTTCTGAAGGTTATGAAGTCTGAAACTGAATGTCTGTCATTATTTAGTGACTTAATTCCTAAATAATTTGCCAGAAAACCACAATATTTATGAGGAACAGACCAAAAATAAGAAGCAAAAATCAATTCATTCTCTGAAAATCTGGACAGTTGAGAGGTATAGTTCAGCTGGGGCTGTCTGAGTTTGCCACCCTTCCCCCTCATAAAATCATGGTCAAATGGAGCCTCTCCCTTGCAGCCATTCCAATGTCCCATTACTTGGCTATTTCACCCCATTTATCATAAACACTGTAATGTGCATACTGCTTTACTTTTATGATGATTTGGATTTCATTTGAAAGTTTTATTTTGCATTTTTTACAGCACAAACACTAAAACATCTGCTAAACAATGCAATGCAGTCTCACAATGAAAACAGACTTAGCATTAAAACTTCTCTGCCCTTGAAACTCACATTCATTGAAACAGCATTGAAATCCACATTCAAAGAAAATACATGTGGCTTGTATAAAGATTAACTTTGGGCTGTTTTCAAATGATAGGCCCCTTGCACACAAGACATACATGTGTTGTGTGATACACCTTCCTGATTGTATTAAATTATATGATTGTATTAAATTATATTCTTTGTATAATAGAGTACAGTTGTTAGAGGGTGTTTTAAATTTATTGTTTTGAACATTTTTCCAGTAAACAATTAAACAAAATGCATGCATCAACAATGAGAAAACTGCCCAACTGAGAACATTTCCATCATAAAAGACTGCTCAACTTCTAAAGTCCACCAGTATCAGTAAATATGCACAATCTCTGCAGAAGTAAAAGTCATCTAAATAATTCCACATTAAAGAGATCTGTAACTAATGAAGAGGTTGCTGCTAGCAAACAACTTTATATGTCATTGTTTCATCCACAAATAAAGTGCCTATATATTTACCAAAGAGAACATTCTTAGCACAGCAGCAGCATCCACCCCCTGTGGGAGTAGAACCCACAGCCTTCTGCATCAAGAGCAAGTACACTGCCTGTGGTACTATTA
>NC_056731.1:1996614958-1996807458 GCF_019279795.1 Protopterus annectens
GTTCAGCCAAGGCTCTTTCATTAAAGCATTTTAACCAAAAAAACTGGTTTCATACCTGTACAGGAGAAGAATGTAATGCTATAAAAAGTCAGTTAGATGCCCACTGACCATAGAGCAAACACTAACATACAATAAATACTATAATAAGAGAACTGTAGGGCAGATTCAATAAACCCTACGCAGTCCGCTAAGACAGTGTGCACATCGTGCCACAACTTGCACACAGTAGCGCACAATTTTGTATTCAGTAAAAGGGTCTACACGGTGTGTAGAGCTGTGCAACCAAGGTAAACACTGTGGTATACTAATTACAGCATAAGCAGCTGAATTGCATACTAATCAACTAATAAAAGATGGAGGAGCTATTCAACAAGTTATAAAGCTACCGTAAAGACTCAGCGCTAGTTTTCCCTGCAAATTCAAAACGTTTTGGAATACATCCATGGAAAGGAGTCTACACAGAAAGAACGTTAGGGGCTGTTGCTTTAATTCATATGTACAGGATGAAGTCTATGTTGCTGCAGCTGCTGCTAATAGACAATGGCCAAGAAGAAGAAGAGCTTTCAGATTCCATTTAACTTATCACAGTCTGTATGAGGTGGAAATTATAGAGCGCTACAGATAGAATCACACTACAGGAACTCTGCAACCTCTGTCATCCTCATCTCAGACACAGAGCAAACCAATAGGAACCAGTACCATTGGAGACAAAGTTATGTGTATCACTTAGAATTTTAGCTACAGGAACCTTTCAGAGACCAACAGGGGACATACTGGGGGTGTCACAGACATCAGCATCCAGGATCCTCCATCAGTTCCCAAATGCTATGCTCCAACATGCCAGTGACCACATACATTTTCCCTGTAGTCTTGGGATAGGCCACAAATATTCAACAGTTCTACTCTATAGTGCATTACCCTGAAGTACTGGGTGCCATAGATTGTACGCATAGAAATCAAGGCACCACCTGGTGAACAAGGAAGGGCCTACATAAATAGAAAGGATTTCCATTCCATTAACTGTCAAGTAAAGTGTAATGCTAAGGGAATCATCTTGAATCTGTGTACAGGCAACCCAGGCAGTTACCATGACTCACATATCTGGCACAATTCCCAACTGTATCAAATGTTCACTAGGGGTGATATCCCAGGGGGTCATTTACTAGGGGATGCAGTTTATGCACTCGAACCATGGCTAATGACACCCATCAGAAATGCACACACATACCCAGTGAAGAAGGCCATAATGAGGCACATGCTCAAACTAGAAATATCATAGGGCATGTGTTTGGGCTGCTGAAGTCATGGTTCCAGTGTCTAGGTACATCTGGGGCAGCCCTGAAGTACAATTCACATACATGTATTGAAATCATCACTGACTGTGCCATGTTTCACAACATCATAATGAAATAACAGCTTCAGCAAGATCAACAAGGGGAAGGGTACACATCCCATCACCAATGGCAAGGTCACCACAGCCACACGTAGGTGAGGAGTCAGAGGGAGAACCAGCAGCTGCTGTGGATGTAGGCAAATGTAGGCATTCTCAATATGCCCTTGCATTGGCTAAGAGGCAATGCATAGTAAACTGTCTTACCACCTAAGGGGCTAAAGCCTTCATCCTATGCACATACATGTAGTAAAATTGATGCCAGGCAATGGTCACAACATTTACCTACCCATGTAGTTGCTGTGTACTCCTAGCATTAGACAGAGTCAGCTCTGAACTAAAACTGTAGCAACTGTTGGATTTACAAGGTAAATGTTAAACCTGGAGTGTTAAAATAGAATTGTGTAATAATACAAATGAATGTCATATCGTTGCATGTTGTTACTTGGTAATGTTAAGTAAGTAAAATGTGGGTGATTTGTACAGTAATGACTTTAACATGTAACAGCAGAGACTTATTTGAATACGTGTCCTCTATCAAGTAATAGGTCTCAGGCATCACAGGTTCACACATTCATACCTCTCAAAAGTACTGATGGTCACTGAATGTCCTCAATTTGGCCTCATATTTTGTACTGGAAAATCATTAAAGAGGGAAGTTAGAAATTAATGAGACACATTTCAATTTTAGACTTAACAACCCTCAGAAGATTCTCAAACATACTGATGCAAAAACTGTTTTGATTCTATCAACTGTCTAACTTTCTAAGACCAAAACATGTCAGAAGTACAATTAGCAAAACAATATTACAAACACAGATATATTAAGCACTAAGTCAGCTATGCACCCTGAGCATCAGATACAAAGCTTATGTATCCTTGAACCCAAAAGAGAGAAAAAAAGGATATGGCACAATTATCATCACATGTACAGGGTGTTTGTGTGTGTGTGTGTGTGTGTGTGTGGGTGGGTCAGGAAGCCTAGGCTGACACAAACGGTAAACGAGCGTATGTGAGTAAGAAAGAGAAGCAGGTAGACATTTGGATAAAGTAACAAATGGCCAGTGAGACAGAATGAGCTTTAAGCTTCACAGCGGAACCATGTAACTGTTGTGTGTGTGTCTGTATGGGCCCCCAGGTGAAATTGGTATATGAGCGTCTACAAGAGCACAGCCTAGCTCTGTGCTAGCTCTACATCTTGGTATGTTGGACAGGTGTAAGCTGTGCATGGTAGAGATGAAAGTTCATCATTGTTGTACTTGACCAAGATAACTGTCTCTGCCAGGAGTTGCACTGGTTGGTCCATGCCCATGGTCAGATGCACTGCTAGACAAACTCCCATCACAAGGATGCCCAGGACCATGACCCCTTGTCCTGCCACATCTGGGTGTGGACACCTCAGCTACTGATTGAGCAGTGGACAAAGTGCCACTACAGGAGCGTGACCTGGCATGGCCACGTTGGCTAACATTAGATGATGTGGCTGACCTAAGCCCATGCGATTGCCTTCCCCCTCCCAACAGACATTCCATCACAGACACTGCACGTTCCAAGATGTCATTCATCTGTTCCATTGAACTGGCAACACAGTGGAGAAGACAGTCATGCATATCAGCCTGGGCTACATCTACAGCCCTAAACATTTCTCTGGAGGACCTATTGGAACATGCCTATCCCTCCATGACTGCCCTAAACACACCTTGATCAGGTGGAAGATGGATAGCAGGCCTCCTCCGAGCACCCCTAACAACCTTCTTGTGTGGCACCTTGCCCACAGTTTGGCTATGGCCAGAGTCAACAAGCACTGAAGCTGCAGTAACTATGCTGCCCTGATTGAATGTCTCACCCTCCACCTGTCCAGTATCTGAAGGTTCACTGAACTGGGTTGGAGTAGGCCTACTGGTTGTGTCCGATGGTGTCACAAGGGATTGCTGACTGTCAACCTCAGTCCCAGATTCCACCACTGCACCCCCCAACATTTACTCTGTTTGGCCACCATCATCATCATTAGAGTCTGCTGATACTCAGATATCAGGTGGTAGGAGTCCCACATGTCCATTGACAGGATCACCTGTGATAATAAGCAACAAACACAGGAAAAAAAATAACACCTACACAACTATAGTCCAATATATGCTAACAAGCTAACAGGAGTGCCCATACCTCTCAAACACTTAGATCAAGAAATCTGGACAAAGCCATAAATAAATTGGGACAAAAGCTCAAAAATAGGGACAATTTTTAAATAGTGCTCTTACAAACTTAAAAAGATGCTAGAATAACAGGTTTTGTATTAGCATGAATTTTCTGAAGGATACAAAGTCTGGAACTCAAATGTCTGCCATTATTTTCTAACTTCAGTCTTAAATGATTTACCACTAATTTGCCAGGAAATCACAGTTTTTTTTAAAACAGACCAAAAATATGAGGCCAATCTGAGAAAATATGTACAGTTGTGAAGTATGGTAGTGCCACTATTACAGACAGTGCAGCCATACACACAACTATCCTGTCACCCACATCACAAACTAAATATTTCTTTGAACTGCTCAACAGTATTGACATAAAATATTTCGCCTCCCATGTGCAGATGATTGTAGGCTCCATATGCTGGATGGTCCTGGAAGAAGTTAAGGCAAGGACACCATCATCACAATGAACAGTAACACAGGGGGTTAAAATTTGTGCCCTTTATATGTCCATTAACAATACTTTTAACAAGAAGTTGAATGACACGTCCACCCCAAGCCGATGTGTAATCAACCAGACTGTGTTGCTAACTGTATCAGTTTATAACTACCCCCCAAAAGAAATTTACTGTTAAACAGAACTTAAGCATTGCTGTCAATATTTTACTATACAAGAAGTATTTAACAGATGTGATACATAAGCCTACTTGGAAGCTCCTCTTGGGACATGCTTGTCCTCCCTGAAACAGCAGCACCAATGTCAATGACATGCTGCTGTACACTTCTTAGGGAGCTGTCTGGATCCCTGACAGTGGACAGGAACTCTTCATTTGGTGTCAGTGATGGCTATGTAGCATCCCCCCCCGTAGCCATCCATTCAAGGGCCATTGCAGCTGCTCTCCTCCGGGCCAATGAAATCACGTCAGTGGCCCTATGGTGCACCTAATCATACATCCAGCTCTGGCTACCTACTGTATTCACATCAGCCACTATTTACTGCCAAATTTATATTCTGCAAACATATCCCCACATCCCTTCTCAAGCAGAAAGGCACCATGTTGCCTAAATGCTTCCACAATTACTTCACTCTCAGGTTCACTGAAGGGGGGGGGGTTGCAGAGATTGGGAGGCCTGGGTACCATAGTCCTAGGTGACATAAAACACAAAAGAAGGATAATACACATAAGTATCCTATAAATAAAAGACCTGTTTTGATATAGCACATAAAAGGAAATATTTCACTATTATCCACTGGAGAAATATAAAACAGTCAAGATATTCAATTATAAAAAAGGAATTGTGTGGTTGTAACATATTACAATCACATAAACAAACCAAAGTTGGATTCAAAACAAGGAGAGTAACAATAGCAAATCATGTTTGTGCTAAAACAGAAATGCAACTATGCTTCCCCCACCCCAAAAACAACAGGTAAATGACACATTTTGCTAACAGCATCAGTGAAAGACTAACCTGTAAAATAAACTGTCCCTGAAACATGTGTACACTTTTACCACAGAACATTCAATTTTATGCAATTGTCAGTCATGTCTACCTGTAGCCAGCACTCCTCTAGAGGTACGTATAGGCAATCCTAGAAAGCCTGAACTCCTGTGTCACTGACAATATAAGACATTTACATTTCATGGAAATTGTGAAGACTGGTGGAGATGGGTGAAGGCTGCCAGCCTAGTCAGATAGAATTTTATACATAATTCTATCATTTGTAAGTATGAAGTAAACTACAGGCTTGTTCTCCTAAATGTAAAGAAATGCTGTTACAAAAATGTGTCAACAGTGCTCTCTACTGACCAAGTAAAAGCATGTGGTGATCCTTTGAAAGAGACGGTAGTGCCAAAAAGTCTAGATGAATAAATTCTTTCTATTGTTTTAACCAAGAGTTAAATTGCTAGATTTAAACATGCAAATGTATTTTTATTGCTCTGTTCCTGACCAGCTGCAAGATAACAAAAGGGAGATGTTAAGAATGTAAATGTAGTTAATGTGTCAGCCTGGGAACACCAGGAAAGTGTAAAAAGGTGATGTAATGTTTATCAGAACTGCAATAGCAATTTAAACAGTGAGAACCAGAGATTATTAAGCATTTTGTCTGAACATTCAACTCAGCACTGCCTTATGCTTTAAGTAAGTTATTTTAGAAGTGTGTTTTCTTGTAGATAGCTAGAAGCTAGAAATATTAGACTAAGTGTTTTTCTGTGATGTCAGAACTGTACTGCTGAATTATTTTAAGTATTTGTGTGTGATCTTTGAGTTCTTGTCTAGCACTGTGTAGTAGAAAGCATTGTCTTGTGGTTTTAGTTATTTATTATTAAATATTTTAAAACCTTTTAACTGTGGCCAGTTTTGTGTAGAGATAAGTTAAGCTCTAGAGTACACTGCATATTTATAGAGTTTACTGTGCAAGGCAACTGCAATAGCTTTAACCCTGGGCTATACTACTGATTGGATAATAATATTGCACAGTAATAATTTGACACCCTTTTAAGGCCCTTTGGATAGCTGATAAATATTAGCTGGGTAGTGGCAAGTGGTGCTACCTTATAGTCTGGGTAAAAGGGGCACAGCTGGAGAACCTGTGCCAGCCTTCCCCAAAAGTGTATGTGTGGTTGTGTAAACTCTTATCTCAAAGAGTGTGTGTCAGCAACTTGGGCAGATACATGAAGCACTGATTGGACAGAGAGGGTGCTGGAGATTTTAACTTGCCCAGCTAGGCTGAGATTGGGACCCTATAGCTGTGCCAGTGGGGAGTCTTATTGGAGGACCTGGGGAGCAAAGGAACGACCAGACCTGGACTGACTGTGATCTCTGTGTGCTTTTAAGGGAAATTGCACTTTACTGTGTGTATTTGTTATCCTTTCCTCATATATGAGACTCCCTCTCTGGTGTTAGTGGTGAGGATTGAGGCTCCTTGATTGCTGGGCTAGGGCACGGGCGTCACATTTTAAATGGTGGCAGTGGTAGGGATACCCACCTCACATATTAATTGTTTGGCAGTGGTTGGAATATCCACTTCACATATTAATTGTTTGGTATCGGTGGGATATCCACATCACATATTAATTAGTTGGCAAATACTAATTGGCTTGTAGTGGTGTGGGTAGAGTGAATCCTGTAGCTTGTGTACAGTGAGCTTTGAAGGTGTTTTGTACTCTAAAACAGCCACACAGTGAATTCAGATCATAATTGTTTTATTTCTTTTGTTAGCTTAGTCAGGGTGAGCAGGCAGCATGTCAGCAGAGGAGTATGGAAAGCTGAATAGGAGCCAGCTGGCGGAGATGTACCAGGCTAGGGGAATGGTGGATGGAAACCTGACCAAGGCAAACCTGATTGCAGTCTTGGTTACAGCTGCATCAGAAAACAGCAACCAGGAGGACAATCGGACTGGCAGTGGAGATATAATTCCCTTGGAGAATGGACAGCTCAGCCTTTCTGCAATGGACTTAAAAATCCAGCTGGAGCTAAAGAGACTTGAGTTGGAGGCCAGGCATGTGGAATTAGAAGCAAATGAAAGGCTGCAACATTTGCAGGCTGAGAAGAATGAGAAACTGTTACATCTGCAAGCTGAGGAACAAGAAAAGCTGAGGCATCATGAGAAGGAGATGCTGACTCTTTGCCAGAGTCCTGGAGGTAATGGGAAAGAGAGTAACTGGACCCCAGAAGAACAAAAGGTCAGTACATTTCTTCCGCAGTTTAAAGAGGGGATAATTTTGATAGTTTCATTCATATGTTTGAGAGGGTAGGTAAACAGTATGAAGTTGACCAAGGGCTATGGGTACGGTTTCTGACCCCCTTACTCCATGGTAAAACTGTAACTGCATTAGCTAAAATGTCTGACGTTGCATGTTTTGATTATAGTGCTGTAAAGAAATGTCTTCTAGAACTGTTTAAGATAACACCTGAAACATATAGGAAAAAGTTTTGCGAGCATAGACGCAAGGCAGATGAAAGTGTGTGTGAATATGCTGCTGAACAAAGCACTTATTTACATAGGTGGGTGAGTGGATGTCAGGTCACCATTTTTGAAGGGCTGGCAGACATTTTGGTGAGGGAACAAGCCCTTAGCACTTTGCCTGAGGACATAAGGATCTGGTAAACTGATAGACAATGTGCTATTTCAGATGAGTTGGGGAAGAAGGGAGACCTATACCTGGAAGCAAGACAGCCCTGCACAGGAAGGGGACCCCCAGTACTGCTCATTGGTCTCAAGGAACCCATGGTGGGCAGCACAGACTGCCACAACAGAATCTGCCAGTAGCAGAGGAAACCACTAGTCCAGGTACATATCCGGAAGCTAGGGTTAAATGTTTTGAATGCAACCAGTGGGGCAATGTGGTATACAGATGTCCACGGAGGCAAGGTGAGGAACCAAAGGTGAAGGAGCCAGTAAGTGGGAAAGACAAAATGCCAATAGTAGGTTGTCTTGAGAAAACAGGCATACTGAGCTACCATCCTGCAGATGTCCTGAGAGGGAAGGATTTGAATGAGGCAGTAACATGTGCTTATGCAGCTACACACAGTGAGGCTAGGAGACAAGCATGTGGGTCTGGTAGCCTGGGGCAGACTCAGACAGACAGCATACTTGCAGCCAGGACTGCTGAGGTGGTTACTTCAGGGAGGGAGCTACTCTGTAACAGTGAGACTGAATGTGAGCCACAGATGCTCATGGGTACTGATGGTCCCTTGGACAGAGTGATTGCAAAGGTAGAAGTGAGTAGTAGTACCCAGACTGACAGTGAGGTACCACTGTCAGAGGGTGCCAGACTTCCTGTGGAAGGGGAGCTGGGAAGGGTTACAAGTTGAAACAGGCTCAGCTCTCAGACCCTACATTGCAAGGCCTGAGGCAGGTAGTTAGAGAGGCACCTGATTCTCAAGGGAAGGGGAATCTGTATACTGGGACAAAGGGTTACTATACAGAGAATGGACCCTTGAGGGAGGGCTAGAAGGTGAGAGAGTACAGCATTTGGTAGTGCCTAGAGCCTACCCATCTGGCTCTTCTCGCCATAGCCCATGATATTCCCTTTGCAGATCATATGGGCATAAAACGTACAAAGAGACATATTATGCAGAACTTCTCTTGGCTTGAAATTTCCAGAGATGTAACAGGGTACTGCAGGACCTGTTAGCAGTGCCAAAAGGTAGGCAAGGCAGGAGACAAGGTGAGATCTCCTTTGATGCCTTTGCCTGTGATTGAGGAGCCATTTCAGAGGGAATCTATGGATATTGTGGGTCCTCTGAGTACCCCAAGTTCCACAGGGAAAAAGTATATCCTAGTGGTAGTGGATTATACTACACAATACGCTGAGGCAGTGGCTTTGCCCTCCATTAAGGCAGAGAACGTGGCAAATGCTTTGTTAGAGATTTTCAGCAAGGTAGGTTTCCCAAAAGAAATACTGACTGACTGAGGTGCCAATTTCATGTCAGACCTGCTGGCTTGTCTGTGGAAGTCCTGTGGGGTGAAGCACATGAAGACCACCCCCTACCATCCCAGGACTAATGGTCTTGCTGAGAGGTTAAACTCTAGAATCAAGTCCATGCTACGGGCATTTGCAGATCAATTTAAGAGGGAGTGGGACAAATATTTGCCCCATCCGCTGTTTGCTTACAGAGAGGTTCCCCAGGAATCCACAGGTTTTTCACCCTTTGAGTTGCTATATGGGCATAGGGTGAGGGGACCTCTAGATTTAATTCAAGATGAGTGGGAAGGTGAGTGTGAGTCTCACAAGGAGTCTGTTGTGATGTACTTCCTAAACCGCAGGACAAGGCTGAGGGAACTCATGGGCTTGGCCCAGGAGAACCTGGCAGAAGCCCAACAACAGAAAAAGGTGTGGTATGACAGGAATGCTTGATCTAGAGAGTATGCTGTAGGGCAGCAGGTAATGGTTCTCATTCATGTCAGATACAACAAGATGAACGCAACTTGGAAGGGACCCTAGAAGGTGGTAAGAAAGGTCAATGATGTTAACTACATGGAGGAACTGCTAGGCAGATGTCAGGGGCACAAATTGTACCATGTTAACATGATGAAACCTTACCATGGTAGGGAGACCCTTGTGCTGAACATTTGCAGTGCACTGCCAAGGTGTCTGAGGGAGATCTGGGGACTGGCCTCCTCAGTGAGGCTCAAGCTGATACCTCAGTGGAAGGGATAGCAATGTCCAGCAGCTATCTCCTACCCAGGTTCAAGAAATCCGAGCAGTGTTGCAGGAATTTGGGGACATGTTCACTGGGAAACCAGGGTACACCCATCTAGTGCAGCACCAGGACCCCAAAGGCCTATTCAGCAGGCCCCTTATAGGGTACCTGAGAGAGTCAGACAGACCCTGAGGGAGGAGGTACTGGAGATGTTGAAACTAGGGTTGATTCAAGAGTCCAACAGTCCCTGGGCCTCCCCATTGGTGCTGGTGCCAAAGAAGGATGACAACACCAAGTTCTGTGTGAACTACAGGAAATTAAATAGTCACACAGAGTCGGATGCTTACCCCATGCCTAGGACAGATAAGGCACTAGAGCAGCTGGGTGGGACTAAGTATCTTACAACCATTGATCTTGCCAAGGGTTACTGGCAGGTGCCCTTGACTCCCAGTGATGCAGAGAGGTCAGCCTTTGTGACTCCTTTTGGCTTGTATGAGTTTACAAAGATGCCCTTTGGGATGAAGAATGCCCCAGCGACTTTCCAGAGGCTGGTAGATCATATCCTAGTAGGAGCCAGAGGGTTTGCCCTTGCTTACCCAAATGATATTGCCATCTACAGCCATTCCTGGCCAGAGCACCTTCAGCAAGTCAGGGAGGTGCTGGGCAGACTACAGAGGGCAGGGTTGACCATTAACCTGAGCAAATGTCAGGTAGGTATGTCAGAGGTCTCCTACCTAGGACATAGAGTAGGGAGTGGTAAGATAAGGTCATATCCTGCCAAAGTAGAAGCCATTCAGGAATGGCCTGCACCTGTTACTAAAAAGCAGGCAAGGGCATTTGTAGGGACAACAGGGTACTACAGAAAGTTTGTCCCCAGTTATAGTACCATAGCTGCTCCCCTCACAGACCTGGCAAGGAAGAACAGACCAGATAAGGTAGTGTGGACCCCAGCATGTGAGCAGGCATTCAAGAAGTTTAAAGAAGCTTTGGAAAGACCCCCTGTGTTAGCCAGTCCAGATTACAGCAAATAATTTGTTGTGCAGGTGGACGCTTCAAACCATGGGGTGGTGGCTGTACTTAGCCAGATTTCTTCAGAGGGAGAAGAGCACCCAGTGATTTATCTCAGTCATAAGCTCCAGCCAATGGAGGAATGCTATGCAGCTGTAGAAAAGGAATGTCTAGCCATAGTGTGGGCACTGCAGAAATTGCAGCCTTATCTGTATGGAAGGAAATTCACTGTTATGACAGATCACAACCCCCTAATATGGTTAAACAGAGCCAGCCAGCAAAATGCCAAGTTATAAGTTGGAGCCTGGGGTTGCAAGCATATGATATGTCAGTGCAACACCGCAGTGGGAGTAGCAATGCCAATGCAGATAGGCTCTCAAGACAGGGAATAGGGTAGGTATACTCAGATATACCTAACCCTCTCAAGCGGTGTTTCTCAACGGTCACTTGAAAAACTTGCTTGATTTCTCTGGGGGGAATGGGAGAAATGTGAAGACTAATAGTGATGGGTGAAGGCTGCCAGCCTAGTCAGATAGAATTTTATACATAATTCTATAATTTGTAAGTATGAATGTAAACTACAGGCTTGTTGTCTTAAATGTAAAGAAATGTTGTTACAAAAATGTGGCAGCAGTGCTCTCTACTAACCCAGTAAAAGCATGTGGTGATCCTTTGAAATAGACGATGGTGCAGAAAAATCTAGATGAAGAAATTATTTCTATTGTTTTAACCAAGAGTTAAATTGCTAGATTTAAACATGCAAATGTATTTTTATTGCTCTATTCCTGACCAGCTGCATGATAACAAAAGGGAGATGTTAAGAATGTAAATGTAGTTAATGTGTCAGCCTGGGAACACCAGGAAAGTGTAAAAAGATGATGTAATGTTTATCAGAACTGCAATAGCAATTTAAACATGAGAACCAGAGATTATTAAGCATTTTGTCTGAACATCCAACGCAGCATTGCCTTATGCTCTCTGTAAGTAAGTTATTTTAGAAGTGTGTTTTCTTGTAGATAGCTAGAAATATTAGACTAAGTATTTTTCTGTGATGTCAGAACTGTCCTACTGAATTATTTTAAGTATTTCTGTGTGATCTTTGAGCTCTTGTCTAGCACTGTGTAGTACAAAGTATTGTCTTGTGGTTCTAATTATTTATTATTAAATATTAAATATTTTAAAACCTTTTAACTGTGGCTGGTTTTGTGTAGAGATAAGTTAAGCTCTAGAGTACATTGCATATTTATAGAGTTTACTGTGCAAGGCCACTCCAATAGCTTTAACCCTCGGCTATACTACTGATTGGATAATAATATTGCACAGTAATAATTGGACACCCTTTTAAGGTCCTTTGGGTAGCTGATAAATATTAGCTGGGTGGTGGCAAGTGGTACTACAATATAGTCTGGGTAAAAGGGGCACAGCTGGAGAACCTGTGCCAGCCTTCCCCAGAAGTGTCTGTGTGGTTGTGTAAACTCTTATCTCAAAGGGTGTGTGTGTGTCAGCTACTTGGGCAGGGACACGAAGCACTGATTGGACAGAGAGGGTGCTGGAGATTTTAGCTTGCCCAGCTAGGCTGAGATCTGGACCCTATAGCTGTGCCAGTGGGGAGTCTTATTGGGGACCTGGGGAACAATGGAGCAACCAGCCCCAGAGTGACTGTGATTTCTGTGGGCTCTTAAGGGAAATTGCACTTTACTGTGTGTATTTGTTATCCTTTCCACATATATGAGACACCCTCTCTGGTGTTAGTGGTGAGGACTGTGGCTCCTTGATTGCTGGGCTAGGTCACCGAAATAACAATAGAAGAGTGTAAGTAGAAAAAAAAACTGTTGTAACAGTAGCACTTGTGATGACAGTTAATAAGGCTGTGCCTCTGAGAAAGTAACATCCCTCACAAATATGCCAATGGCATCAGTATACTTCTAAGAAATGCATAAACATAAAATTAACATTTGATAATACATATATATATATATATATATATATGGGTCTACTTCTAATGACCATTCACGACAGTGAAATAACCGACGCCAGAAAACCGACAACACACAAACCCGACAACGCGAAACACCGAACACCATAACACCGACACACTACACGTAAACAACACAGTACACTACAACACATATCCACTAGCCCTAACCCAAACCCTAACCCTAAGGTCCGACACTACCGCACACTCTCCTACCTGCACCCTAACCCTAACTCACTTACACACCCCAGACCCCAAGCTCCGACACTACACTCTCCCTACCTGCACCCTAACCCTAACTCACTTACACACCCCAGACCCCAAACTCCACACTACCACACTCACCTATCACACACCCTAACCCTACATCCCTGAGTATTGCACACTTACCTGTCCGCCTCCCTACTCCTGAATCCCTCACTATCGCATACTTACCAGGTCGCTTACATTCCCTTGTCGGTCTTCCGTCTGTCGGGATTGGCGTCGAGCGTCGGTCAACTGCGTTGTCGGTCGCGTTTCGTCGGTTATTTCACTGTCGGCGAATGCTGTCATTAGAAGGAGACCCATATATATATATATATATATATATATATATATATATATATATATATATATATTATACATGGATGGCTAGATAGATAGATAGATAGATAGATAGATAGATAGATAGATAGATATTAACAGATTTTTCTTACTGACATTTTAGCATATTCAGTATATAGCTGCAAAATGCAAGCATACTTTATTAAGATCAGTAGTCTTCTGTCCAGATAAATCCCAAAGTAATATAATCTTTTGTGTTATCCACACTAACAAGTCTCCTCACTTTCAGGTTTCCTAGCTACATGGTTCCATTTTTATAGTGCAGACTCAGGTGTGTGAGCATGGTGAAGATGCAAATGAGATGTGAACTCATTAGAATTGCTGAATCTCAAACTCTTGGCTCTGTGTTTCTAAACATAATGCAGGCACTCCCTCAGTGTTTGTTGCTAATGGATTGCAACTGTTAATGATTACTGGTAGGGAGAAGAAAAGTACAACAGCAATTCAGGCTCCCCTACGTCCACTGGGTTTGTCAGCCAAATTAGACTTACAAAGGGTAGAAATAATTTTGTTAGGGTTTTAAATCTAAGTAAGCAGCCCATATGTCATGGTTTCTGTTCAGTAACATCCAATCTCCCTGTCAATTCTTGACAACTATATATTGTTGCCATTTAATATCCTCACACATTTTAAGGACGATGATACAGAATGTCTTATAGACTGTGTGTCTCAGAATACTGGTCAGATAAGACAAGCGTGAGCAGCAAACACAGGGAGATAAGACAGAGCTGCATTTATGCAGGCAATAGTCATAAATAGTTGTGAGATCACTCAGTGCACTACTTCTGAAATTAATACATGCACAAACAACTGTCATGTGTTTTGTTAGTACTGTGGATGATGTTGCAGTTTGCTTTATGCACAATGATTTTATCTCTCTCTGCTGCAAAGTTAGGACAGCGCAGTGGTGCAGTGATAGTGTTGTCACCTCATATCAAGAGGTTCTCCGGTTTGATCCATGGCTGGAGTGCCTTCTGTGTGGACTCTGCATGTCCTCCCTGCATTTGTGTGGGTTTTTTCCGGGTGCTCCCGTTTCCTCCCACATTTCAGAAAACATGCATTTTTTAGCATTTCTCCCTGGACCTCTGATGAAAATTGGCTTTGTTTCAAATCAGACTTTCCTAGTAAACAAATGTTAAACAAATAAATAAAAGTTGTTTGTGTGGCAAAGAGGAATAAGACATCCTTACTGTGTTTTGAAGGTTCACTAGACTGAGAGTTCAGGATACAGAATGCCTTATAGACTGTGTGTCTCAGAATACTGGTCAGATAAGACAAGCGTGAGCAGCAAACACAGGGAGATAAGACAGAGCTGCATTTATGCAGGCAATAGTCATAAATAGTTGTGAGATCACTCAGTGCACTACTTCTGAAATTAATACATGCACAAACAACTGTCATGTGTTTTGTTAGTACTGTGGATGATGTTGCAGTTTGCTTTATGCACAATGATTTTATCTCTCTCTGCTGCAAAGTTAGGACAGCGCAGTGGTGCAGTGATAGTGTTGTCACCTCATATCAAGAGGTTCTCCGGTTTGATCCATGGCTGGAGTGCCTTCTGTGTGGACTCTGCATGTCCTCCCTGCATTTGTGTGGGTTTTTTCCGGGTGCTCCCGTTTCCTCCCACATTTCAGAAAACATGCATTTTTTAGCATTTCTCCCTGGACCTCTGATGAAAATTGGCTTTGTTTCAAATCAGACTTTCCTAGTAAACAAATGTTAAACAAATAAATAAAAGTTGTTTGTGTGGCAAAGAGGAATAAGACATCCTTACTGTGTTTTGAAGGTTCACTAGACTGAGAGTTCAAATCCAGACCTGTGTATAAATATTTTATGTGCAACAACATACATTTTGTAGTGTTGTTTATAAGATTTTTTTCTTCATGTCACGTAATTTTCCCTTTTTTGTAGTTTTTAATGCTAGTGTTTGCACTGTGCACAGTTTATCACAAGCAATAGAAATGGAGGAACACGATGAATGTCAGGCTTAGCTGTGTTTATCGCATTTGTGTGATGCTTAGCAGTGTGCAAACCTGGACTAGTGGCCCACAAAGGAAGGAGACAGAATGCCTGTAGACAGGACGTAGACAGTGTAAAGGTCAGTAAAGATACACTGTTGCATTTTTTGCTTTCCATTGCACAACACCACTAAGTGATGTTGTGCCGCAGTTAGCAAGCTTCCACCAGCACCTGTAGCCATCAAATACCTGCAGACAGGATGCAGACAGTCAACAATTTAACATGGGTACATTCTATTAATCCTGTTTGGCACTATGTCAACACACTAAGCGGTGTTGTGGGACAATGAACACAGAGACCTTAAGAATGAATAGAGATTTATGCAACTGTTATATAATAATTTCTGTGTCAGCAGGTGTAAGGATAGGGCTGTAATACAGATGGTCCTGGTTTCTAATACCAGAAGTGCAACATATTTTTACTGTTGTGATAATTCAGTTTATAGTAATGAATGGGAAATGTGCAACATTTATTTCTATTCCTGCATTCCTGTGGCAAAAGGTGTAAATGTAGGGCTGCCATACACATGTTCCTAGGTTCTAAAACAGGAAATTCCAGACATTTTTACTGTTGCTCTATTTCACATCATATTAAATATCACTTATAACACTTTATACATAATTATAAATAGTGGCACTGATATGAATCATATGTATGAAGGATAAGACACCCTTACTGTGTTTTGAAAGTTCAGATGTATTACTGAAGGTACACCATCTACTATGTTTCTGTAAGTATAATTATGCTATCTGGAATTGGATGGCCTCCATACTTAAATAAGACACATACACAAATGAATGTATATACAAGGACCTTGCCAGGTTGAAAACATATATAGTTAACTGAATCTGTCATCTGTATATATGCATGATTCATGACTATGTCTGAGAAGCACTTCTTCTGTGGCAAAGATGATAAATCACTGCTGTGGAAGAATATGTTTGTCCCTTATGCATAGGTTTGGATCCCACACTGTAAAAATCAGTTTTAGCAGTATATCAAACCAAACAAATGGTCAGGACATTCATGTCCCAGTACATGACAGCAAAGTTAAATCACCTAAGGGTTATAACAGCAGGCACCCCTCAAATGAATGTCAAGTGTCAGATTAACCTTCCAGTTTCAAAAATTGTTTCCCTGTCTGCTTGGCACTGCTGCTGTCAACATAACATGGCACAAATATGGTTGGCATCATTGCTTGGGTTTGAACACTACTAGTAAATGTGATAGCAGGAATTGACAAGAAATCATTATTTGGTATTGATCTACATTTGGGATTAGACATGTCTGGTGTTTGTGGGGGGGATGTCCAATTTAGAGCACAGATGTGTGGGTGTTAAGGAGTGCAGAATATTTATTGGACTCCTGGCAAAGTGACACAGCCAAAGGCTTCTGTAGGAGGACTATCCCGGCCCCCAGTTCAATTATGAGGCTTGGAATAGTCTGGCAAAGGCTGTATCCAATGTGAGTGGCATGCCACGCAGAGGAGAATAGTGTAGGCACCACTTCAATGACCTAAAATTGAGCAAGAAGGATACACTCAACCAGTGGTTGGATGAGTTTCAAACTAGTGACATCCCACAGCTGTGTAAGCATGCTAATAAAGAGAATTTATAATACAACAATAAAGTGAATTTATAATACAAAGAAAGCTAAATACAGGCAAGATTGATATGCATAACGCTCTTTTCTTTTCACAGCTAATTCTGAAATTGTGGCAAATACGTAGGTTCATGCTTATTGTCTGGAGAGACTGAGGAAAGCAAATGGCATGTTTCCAAAACAAGAAAAGTATTATCCTTAAAAGTTAAAGAAAAATGTTTTTGTTTTCTGTACAGTAAGTTTTACCACCGTTGATGCGTGGGTGATCATCGGGTTATACAGGTTAATTTGTTGCTAGATAATTCTGGCAAACTGAAATCTAAACCAATGCAAAGAAGGTTAATTACAGATTATATGGAAGCAAAACAGTCACTATGTAAAACTAACTAGAGTGAGGTGTTCAGTGGAAAAACTGCAGAAGGGGTATGGAAAGTTTTGAAAGAGAAATTGTTTGAGTGCAAAAAAATAAAAAAAAAAATTTAAAATCAGGGTCTAGGCATAAAACGTCAGTGGGGCATATTTCATAAGAACAAGATAACTGATTAAGGTAAGAGACAAAAATATAAGAAATGGAAGAGAGGTAGAACTAAAACTTTGAAAACTGAAATAAACAAGTTGGACAAACAAATTAAGCATAGTGTTAGACAAGATCAAGAAAATTTGAAGAAAATTTATATAACGATATTGACCATAATAGGAAACCTTTTTACTGATACATAAGATGTAGAAGGAGTAAATACATACACATTAATAAACTGTGTGCAGGTTCTAATATCTATTCTCAGGCACAATATATTATGGATATAGTTACAAAATCTTATGCAAAACAGTTTGGATCCATAAAAGGTGTGATAATTTGTCCTAGTGAAATCCAGGTAACCTCAGATACTGAAATCAAATTAGATTATATTGAAAAAGAAGTGCACAACCTGGATCCAAACTAATCACAGGGAGGAGATGGAATTAGTAATAATGACCAAAGAACACTTTAGCAAGAACTTACAGTACCATTATATCTATTATTCACTAGGTCATACAAATATGGGGAGATCCCTCGAGACTTGACTCATGCATTTATTAAAACTGTCTTTAAGGGAAACGGGAGTAGGCAAACCCAGAGTCATATAGACTCTTAAATAAGTCTCCTTTCATACTGTGGAAAAATAATGGAGAAGGTAATATTGGATAAGTTATTGTCAGAAATGGATAGGTTTGGACTTGAAATCATATATCAGCATGAATATGTTGAAAATAGATTTATTACCATCTGTAACATGATGTTCTATAACAATATAATAACAGCTATGAATGAATAATTGTGCTGTGATGTAATATATGTACATTTAACTCCAACATTTAACAGGGTCATGCTGAAAACACTTATCAATAAATTAGTATAACTAGGTATTGATTTATTCTTGATAAGATGTATAGCTGCATGGCTTACAAATAGGACATGGCAAGTGTCATTCAGAAAATGGACTTGAAATCATATATCAGCATGAATATGTTGAAAATAGATTTATTACCATCTGTAACATGATGTTCTATAACAATATAATAACAGCTATGAATGAATAATTGTGCTGTGATGTAATATATGTACATTTAACTCCAACATTTAACAGGGTCATGCAGAAAACACTTATCAATAAATTAGTATAACTAGGTATTGATTTATTCTTGATAAGATGTATAGCTGCATGGCTTACAAATAGGACATGGCAAGTGTCATTCAGAAACTGGAAAGGTGAAATACTTGGTTATGGTCAGGGTGTCCAACAGGGCTCTGTCCTAGGCCCTTACTTGTTTTGATTGTATCTTTCAGACCTATCTTTTTCGTCTGAGGTGTTCTGCAGTCTATACACAGATGACCTGAAATTGGGTAAACTAACGTGTTACAGATAAGACATGTCTGCAAAATAACTTGACTAAATTGATCATTTTTGTCACATGAGAATAATATGCTAATAAATACATCAAAAACTGTGAATATGAGATCTGGGAGACATTAATTGAAATGTGAATATTTAATACAGCACACAGTGATTGAAACTGTAGACTCATTTAAGTACCTGGGTATATGGATAGATCCAGTTATGAGTTTTTCTAATCATATCAATCAATTTGTTACTGACAATTATAGAACTATAGGTTATATAAAACGATTTATAAAGTTTAGGAAATCAAAAATGATGAAGTCATTGTTTGTTAGATACATTACACCCAAATGTGAGCATGGAATAACAATACGGAAACCTTATAATAAAACAAGCATGAGTAAACTGGAAAGAGTACAGCAGAAATATACCAAGGGCATCCATGAATGTAAAAATTTAAGTTATTATGAAAAACTAAACTATCTAAGCATGTACAGTGTCTCTTATAGCTATCTAAGAGGAGATCTTACTCAGATATATAAGGGATTTAGAGACAACTACCTCTAGGAATGTTTGTAGTTATCAAAAAGTAGTGGAAAATCATTAGACAACATATGCAGAAGATTCCACAGGAATGAGAAGCATACTAATTGATTATCTGAGAGAGCAACTGATGCATGGAACAGACTACCAAATTACATTAAAGCAAGTACTAGTTTAAATATTTTTAAGAACAACCTGGACACTTTTTATGAGAACAAGTGTTTTGGTATATTGGCAAGCTAGAAGGGCATTAATGTCCGTGCTTGAAGTATTTCTATGCTTGTATGCATGTATACATGCACATTGCAAGGATAACTTTGAGCAATGTGTAATTATAGTTTGTAGCTTTTAGGATATATACTAAAATGTAATACTTCAGATAAAATAGTTGTATAATTGTGATAATGCACTGTATGTCACATATGATGTACTAATTTTATCTCTTTTCTTACCCCAACCTTTATCTCTTTTTTTTATTTTCTGTTATGTGTCATCAAAATGCCTCCATGTCTTCCATCTGTAACAAATCATTAAATGCTTCACAGCACAGTGCGGTTGGCCATTGCCAGTAGGTCAGCCTGTCCCTGCTCCACTGGCTCCAGCACTGATGCCCAGCACATCTGGGACTCAACCTGGTAGTACTGCCTCTGCTGCCCCTGCATTACCTGTGCCCTCATCTAGCACTACCCTGGCAGCTGGTGCTGTGGTACTCCCTGGGAGTACTGGCAGAGGGGGGATTTCATCACCTGCCAGGAGATTCCAGGGTTGGTGCATATGATCATGCAAAGCACCATTGGTGTATGCCTATGCCTGATAGAGAGACTGCTCTTCTTCATGGTCCATCGGAGGAGAAGACATCAAGCACTCCAGCAGCAAGCAGAGTAATTGGATAGCAATGACAGTCCTGTGGGTGAGGACTAGATTCTCCGTCCCCATGTTTGATGGGAATTAACTTGCAGTGTCCTCTCCCTCTCCCCAATCATGGTATCCTCATAACCTTTTGTCTCCCTCTCCATCCCTGTGTCTTGCCTTGTTTGTTTGCATTTGCTTCCTCACCTACCCAACTTACCTGATCCAGAAATACCAACGTCCCTTACCTGGCATTCCTCTCTTACTGAAGTGAAAAAAAAAATGTCACCTGTCCCAAAAAAAAATACTGTCCCATACATAGCTTTCCATTTCACACACTTGTCTTCTTGACACACTTGATTTGGTCCAGTTGATTATACAACATGATTGCATTGTTGCACCCCTCTTTGTGGAGGTGACAGTCCAAATTCAGCTAATATTCTGCACATATTTTGATGTTGCACAGTTGAAGGAATGGATAGCTATCGTTCTTTCCTACCTTCTCCTGCACATTCCTATATTGCTTTCTCTTTGCTCTTCCCCTGATCCCCCCCTTTCACCACTTTTCTTATTTACCCCATTTAACAATTATAAAATGGTAAAAAAATAGAATTGTACACAACACACATAAGTGCCAAAAAACAAACAAACAATGGAGCCCTTCACGTTTTGGCCTCTATGTTTGCGAGGAGTTTGGCATCATGCACCAATACCAAGTGACTGAACAGCTCTTCAGTGGTATGGTTACCTCTGCACAATGCTGCTTAAACATGCTGTGTTACATCACACACAGTAACACATAGTGAATATAGTATAAATATTTATTTCCTTACATTATCACTACTTATATAATCATATAACGTACAGCAGGATTTGAACCCTATATCATCTGGGCTCAAAAGGAATTGTGTCACTACATTTAAACTTGCTGCCACAGAGTCAGCAAGGCAGCAGGTGTGTCTCATACCCTCAATACTAAGAATTCTTAGAATGATGGCACCGAGGCTCAAATTTGTGTACTGCCTAACTATGTGGAAAAGGGGAAAGTGGTGGAATTGTGTATCTCGCATGTGCAAAGACTTTGTCAACTGTCAAACAAACCTGCGTACACTAGGCAAAGTGGACATAGTATGTATTATTTTTGTTTACTGCTCACTTAGTTTTTATGACATGAAGCTACATATGGAAACAGAAAAAATGAAGACCTTGTCTAAAACAATGTTGCATATTTACAATGCAGCCATTTGTTACCCCCCCCCCATGCACTGCAATCCTAGTCTCTCTGTACTTGTTCACAAATATATCAACTACACTACATAAATTGAAAAGATGTTGTGTTATATACCATGAGCATGTTTAGAACGACAACACACATTCAGATTTCCCAGTACTTGTAGTAATGTGGACACCTGTTTGCATATAATTTAATGTATACCTGCCCACTGGAACACAAGACATTGTTCTTTAAAACCAAATCCAATAGAAGGCATATAGTATTTATATAAGCCTTACTATATTCAGTCTTATGTGTCAGCACACATCTTATAGCCTCTATACCAAAAGCATTAGGTATCGATGTAAAAAGACTTTTTATATCTAAAGTTTCTAACAATGAGCCCATAATATTTCCCTTTTGAGATATAAAGCCATTTAGGTCATTCAAAAATTGTCTTGTGTCTTTCAAAATATTCAGAAACTTAGAGACTATTGTTCTTAGCTTCTTTTCTATGTAGATGGAGCATGGTTGTATCACCCAACCTTTGCCTGCAACAATAGGGAACAAGGGTGGTTTACTAGCATCTTTATTTACCTTTGGTAAGCCTTTTATCACTGGAGCTACTGGTTTCGTAATACTTAAAGCATCATATTATGATTCATCAAGACTTCAATTCATTAACATCTCATAAAGTACATCATGCACATACTTAATAATATCTCGTAGTTTCACGATAGATATTTTTAATATGTATTTGCTTCTTCTAACATTGCTATCATCCATTGGTGATAATCACTATGATTCATGATGACAATAGACCCCTCTCTTATAATACAAATACCACAATATTCTTTTAAGGACAATAAGGCCCACTGCTCAGCCTTACTTAAATTGTAAAAACATTTTTTATGTGATGAAAATAGGTGAGAACATATATCATCCCCACAAGCTTTCACAAAGGTGCTTATATGCAAAGGCAAAGATGGTATAAACGTACTTGGTTTTCTTATATCAACATTTTGTGCAGCAGAGCAGTTTCCAAACATATGTCTGAGTGCTATACTACATGCAAAAAGTCTCAAGTCTAGCAGTACTTTACTTACTTTGGAGGATGTAGCAGGTATAAAAGCCAAGCCCTTACTAAAAACTAAGTGTTCCTCAGAGTTCAGTATGTAATTAGACAGATTAAAAATTAAATCATTCATTTCCATACTTTCCTCATCCCTGATGGCTGATCTGGTGAGAGTTTCTGCTTGTGGCACCCTCTGCTGGTCGATTGTGATCACTGCCTCATCCTCGTCATGGCTGGTAACTTGGAAAAAAACAAGCCTGTCATCATGGCAACCTTCAGTCTAGCCCCAAACAGTTCATAAGTTTTAATGGTTTTGTCATCACGAGTAACATCAATAGCTGGAGCTATATTATTGCTTTCAGAGCTATTATCACTTATAGCATGTATACCAGCAGCATTCACAGATTCTGAACTATTAGAAGGTGAATGAGATGTTTCATATAGACATTCACCATGAATATGAGGGGCAATAGCTGTCACTATAGGAGCTACCACCTCATTACTAGTTGAAGTCTCTGATGTTACAGTTACTGTATGCTCCTTCTCTTTAGGCCAGACAAAAATATGCCCACCTTGAAAATCATGATAGTCTCGCAACAATTTTCAGCTCTTAACATGTTGTAGTTTCAGTGTAGGAAAAACAAATAAAAAGTTGAAGGATAGGGTTAGGAGACATTTATATGATATTATATGATATTAGAAAGGGTGACATCAAGAATGCTTTGGCTAGGCATATTTTAGAAGACTCAGGCCATACATTTACTTTTAAGATATTACAGAAAATAGTTGTTGATGGCAGGAGAGGTGACATAGTGAAACGCTCTGAGCATGCTGAAATGCTGTGGATTCCCAAGCTGCAAGCTGATAGGTATCCAGGGCTGAATGGCTCTGTCCCTTTAAAACCTGCATTAGAGGGACATACATTGATTTGTTAATTGTTTTATTGGCTCTATTATGTGATTATTTATGTATGTAAGCCTGCATTTTGTGTTATGTTTTAGATCTGATGAAGCATTCATCTCAGAGCACGAAAGCTCTTGTCTTTTATTAAACTTGATGTTTTTAGCCGTGGTGGTCCTGCTGGTTTTATTTTGTTTATTCTGTTCTTTTGTCCAGCTTGGATGTTTGTGGACCCTTGGTCATTTATTTAATTTTACACTCATCAATCTGGTAACATTCTGAGCTTTAAATGTTTTGACAGTTGAACATGCCTACACATCCATTCCATGCAGGCGTCCCAACATCTTCTCTCTAATATCCAGTGCTGATGGCATCCAGTATAACTTGTCCTGCAGCCTTGTAAAAGTCAGACTTTTGCCATGATGCTTGTGTAAAGTACTGAGTTCTCTGGTCTGTGTATTTAGATATGTATGTATTCTGTTCTCAATGCAGTCAACTGGCAGGAGTGTATGTGCGTGTCTATCTAGTCAGAGGTACATAAGTGTATATCCGACTGTTACTACACCAATCCTATGGATTGCCAATACTTTGAAATTTTCACATGCCTACACATCCATTTCATGCAGGCCTCCCAACATCTTCTCTCCAACATCCAGTGCTGATGTCATCCACTATAAATTGTCCTGCTGCCTTGTAGAAGTCAGACTTGTGCTATGGAACTTGTGCAAAGTACTGAGTTTTCTAGTCTGTGTACTTAGATAGGTAGGAGTTCTGTTCTCACTCCAATAAACTGGGAGGTGTGTGTGTGTGTGTGTGTGTGTGTGTGTGTGTGTGTGTGTGTGTGTGTGTGTGTGTGTGTGTGTGTGTGTGTCTGCACTTGCTTGACATTAGAGACAGCATTTTACACCAGCATGTAGGACAGAGCCATTACCATTTTCTCTATACCAGACATTGCTGATATCATCACCAATAACTACTGTCTGACACTCTCCAAGTCAGACTTGAGCTGTGGCATTTGCCTTAAATACAGAACTTTCTAGTCAGTGTACTTAGGTGGAACTTCTGTTCTCATTGCAGTCAACTGGGGTGTGTGTGTGTTTGTTCACTTGCTTGACATTAGAAAGAACATTTGACACCAGCATGTGGGACATTGTTATTATCATTTTTTCCTCAACAGACTCTGCTGATGTTATTAACTATAGCTGATTTGTGGATGTGCAGTATTCCCATCAGGACAGGGTCAGAGACTAGCCTGTAGGCCAGTTACAAGTCACCTCATCCTACACGATACAGATTACAGTGACAGAGCTTTCAGTCTATCCACAGACATCATGGCATGGTTTGTAAGTCCTGTATTTTCTTGGTGAGAAACTCCTGTGGTCCCTCCAGGTGCTGCTGCAGGTAGCTGGTGAGGTACATGTAAAAGGGTGCATTAGACTGTATTAGTGTTATGATGAGGTTCGAGTACAGTGCTGTTATACCATCTTCAGATCTGGATACTATGGCCTGACATATGAGGTGCACAATGTAGCCTTTACATACCCCTGTGGTACTTTGATGGTCAAAGTTCAGATTACTATCTGCATGTGTTCAAGGTCTTGCACAACTGGGTTTCGGCATAGGAGGAGTGTTGTCAGTGCTGTAATTAGTGGGGAATTCCACTTTGTAGAAGGCCAAAATAATTATGTATTTTTGTGATTGTCTGTAAACTGTGTGGCTTTGGCTCCAATCATTTCTCTGTATTAGCCCTTTTTGCAGTATGTTATCATCATTGATGGACTCAGTGATTGCACCCAATATGCACGAATCAACAAATGTGGTAAGACAAAAGACATATACTTTAACCCGAACTGTCGAGAAACAGATTCCAAACAGTAAAGGGCCAAGCACAGATCCTCGGGTATGCAATTTGTGACAGCTCTACTGGCAGAGGTTGATTCATCAACTTTCACAGTATGTGCTTTATTGTTCAGCCAGTTAGTTAACCATAGAATAATCCACGACCTTGAAGAAAGGAACCAGAACTCTGCTAAAATCCACAAGGCTGTATTTTTATTTCTGAAGTGTTCCAAAAGTCACAGATAAAATCACACTGAAGTATTCCAAAAATCACAGATAAAATCACATTTGGCTCGCCAGGCAGTCCTGAGCTTTATCAAGTGAGAACAAAATGCAGTATGCAGTAACCTCCATTAAATAGCCTAGCAATTATACAATTAATTAATTAGTAAGTCTAGTACTAAGGTGTGGTGCTTTGGAGTTGGATGTTAAAAAAGTTAGTCATTATACCAACTCAAAAAATGAAATGTTTGCAACAACATCTGCACTTAAATAAAAATGACTAATCATCTAGTGACATAAGGGTTAATGATACCTGAGTGGGGGATTGTGTCCAAACCCTAGGTCAGATGAAGATAGGCAGTATGCACTGCCTTACCTACTTTCAGGCCTACAGCACAGAATCAATGGGCTGTGACAACATCACAGATCACCTATAGCATGACTCAGAACATACACCTCTACCTGACATGGTTGGATGCACACTTCAACACACCCTCCACATGTATATATCCTGGCTGTGTGCAACAGACATGTGTGAGTTGTTAATGCTACATCCATGCCTGTTACATATGTTAGATGACCTGAAAGAGGTCATCAAGGGCATGCATGATGACAACACTATCATCTTGTGGAACTTGACAAGGGTAAGGCATTTGACACAAATCCATACTGAGGTATTCACTCAACACTGCCATTCGTTGCCATAAAGACCTATATCACCAAGTGAGTAGACTACTGGATTACATATGTGGCATAGCAATATGTCGAAATGTGTGAAGTCACCTATATCTTGCATGCATTGATGAGGTCCATACATCAGGGCTATCTGCTAGGCCCTTTCCTGTCCATTATTTAAGTCACAGATGTCAAGAATGACATACACATCCTGTGCTCAAACAGCTATCTGAGGACTGCAGATCATGGGCAAACATTGACTCCAGCTGTGATATTAGTATAATTACAGACAGTATCAACACACAGCAAAGATTACTACCACAGCCATGACAACACATGAGATAAAACAAAAGCATGGGGGGATTTCTTACATTATGAAAACAAACACACAACCCAAGGATAATGTAAACATCACACACTATAAACAGACCAGTTGATATGTGACCTGTGGGCTGAGGTATATGGCATGCGGAACATCTACCAGAATGTGGCCACAGGGCTGACTACTCCCTCATATGTAACACAACTACTGAGTTTGTGCAGGACATCCACATCAAAGGCCATAATATCGCCATAGTTCACAGCCTATGTCACACCAATAACTGAGTACAATGTGCCCATCTTCATGTACCTCCCTACACATCTTCCAGTGGTGTTTAACTGAAATGTACAACCTTTGCCACAGTGAGCTGTCACACATCTTATTGGCCATACCTATGTATTCTTTTTGTTGCATTAACATTACTGTTTGATGGTGTGGAACACCCACCAAAGTGTTATACCAGATGCATGTGTGATACCTATTCTGGTGATTTACACAGTACATACATAGCTGTTTGGCAACATTGATGGCATGGGTTACATTTGTGACAGTGCGGATTGTGCTCTCTCTATGTATATATATATATATATATATATATATATATATATATATATATATATATATATATATATATATATATATATATATATATATATATATATTTATACATATATGCATGCTATGTACACCAGTCAACTAGCCTGTAGTGATCATAATGTCACATGCAGGTATAGCAGTGTCCTTCCTAACACCTCCAGCAGATGTTACAGTTTCAAGATGGTGTGCTTCATTACCCTAATAGATTGCTGGTATGTCATAATAGATGTACAATTGTGATGTGCAGAGCCATCTATGATCACTTAGAATCACATATACTGTGCCAGAGACATGGGATTACCGGTGTTATTATTCTGATATCACCCATGTTTGTGCAGACTTCTTTTACTGCTGTCCATAAGCCTGTAACACCTTGTCTGGCAGTCACATAATATAGATTTTCACTGTGCAGTCCATACGGTACAATGTCAATATGTGATTAGTGTTCCTGCTACAACTGTCTTCCATTTACATGCCCTCATCTGCTGTACATTATGATATTTCACCTGTCCTCTTTCCCCATGTTCATTCCTGCAATTCATTTGTATGTGCCTGATTAATACACGCATTTCCCCTGACTGTTTAATTAAAATGGCAGTCCATATAGCCTTACAGATCATCTACACCACTTGTACAGAATTCCTGGAATGGGATTTCACAATACTCTGCACTGAATACACTGTCCTGTCCTGTGTTTGGACCATATACATTACTATATGATAAACCCTGATAATCACTGTGGCATTCTGCTCAATCCTGCTAAGCTAGATTGCTGTAAGGTAAACAAGTTTGCTATTCATGTTACTTTACATGGTTTCCTGGCCAGCAACACTGTTGTCAGCCACTAAACCATGCTTGTTTATGTTTAAATGCAGTGTGCAGCATGAATATGTCATTACCGCTGTTGCTCACTGCCCAAACAGGTGAACTCCATGTAGGCTTCTTGCAAAGCCTTCATGAATTTTATTGAATCCCAGTGTGTGTCTTTTTCATGTTTCAGGCCTCTAATCATTTATTTAGTCAAGTATATTTCCAGATTGTTCAGGCCAGAAAAGTAAAAGTTCTTCATTCTTCTGTTCATTTATGGATTTGATAAAAATATGAACATATCCACAAAAACCTTACTTTTTGGAACACTAAGACACTTTAACTGGGCAGTTAAAGTATTTTAAAGAATGTTATAGCCTTACTGTCTCTTTATGATCATTTTTTCATTCTATGGGGCTGATTGTAACTAGTTTCAAATAATATAGCACCTACAATCAGTGCTGCTAACCTATGTATTTTGTTTTAACATTCCTTTCTTTTTCTTTCTGTTTGATAAATATAGCAAATATGGCATGGTCCAAGGAAAACAAACTGTTTCCGTTGCATAAAATATTTACATTTTACAGATTATTTTGAAAAAATGGTGTATATCTTGATGGACATAAATATGTTTCACAGGACATAAATATGTTTGAAAGGAAATATATGCTTGCAGAATTTTTTTTGGACATAGATTCTCCCAAGGGCTGTGAGTGTGGGTGTGTTTCTAAAGATTGCTGTAAAATATGACATTTGTAATTAGATAATCCAATTTATATTAAAAGTATATACAAAAAAAACAAGCTTTGGCACAAAAACATGCAAGGTCTTCTGAAAAAGTGCAGGATGGCATAGCCTTTTTAAAAATAATTTTAACAAATTTTTCTCTCTCCAAGGACACCACTTATAAATAAGAAAAGTATTCCCTTACTCTTTCCACGTCTTACGAATTGCCAGTTGTAATGTAATGAAAGACGCTACTGACTGAGTGCATTTACTAAATTAAAGAAAGAGAGGGATGTCTACTGTTAAGTCAGTAATGAGTCACCCTAGCCATGTTTGCAATTTGGATGCAGTTCTGTGCTCTGTCTAACGCTTTTCTTAATTTCATTCACATCAAAGTTATTCACAGACAGCCTTAACAACTTGGAAATAATTCTGCAAGCCGACACATTTGGAGACCTGATCCTGTTTATCATTATTTCTTCTTGAATACAAATCAGATGCACTTTGTTTCTAAACCGTACATATTGTCATATGAAGTACTGACATCACAGCTTTAACCGATTTTGTGATTTTAAAATGGACAGCGAATGTTTATTATACAGCTTGAAATACCTTAAATAACTAGAGAACTGCAGTAATGAAAAAACAGAACTAAAAAAAAATGCACTACAGACTTTAACAAAACATACAAAATATATATTAGCAGTTTCATTCAGCTCAAGTGAAATTCACCAGACTGCTTAACATGTTATATGATATGGTACATATGTAAACTGGAAAGAGTAAAAGGTGCATTATTTAATTATCTAAAACTGAAATTCAGTTTTAACACTGATGAACTCTATTATCTGACAGCTTAGGTTTATTGGTGTGTCTGTTGAGCTATCTATCCACCTGTCTATCTATCTATCTATCTATCTATCTATCTATCTATCTATCTATCTATCTATCTATCTATCTATCTATCTATCTATCTATCTATCTATCTATCTATCTATCTATAAAGCTATTTATCTACTATTTATATTTTGTTAGCCAGATTAGCACTTCTGGAAATGTCCATTTTCAGAGGAAAACTGAGGCAAAAAAGCTTACATTTTTAGCAAAGGTGTACAGTAGCAGCCATAATTTGAAGAACTAATGACAATAATTTGTTATAACTTGGGTAGTGAAGACTGCTTTGTGCATGAAGCACTGAAAACATTATTAATGCCTACTAAGATATCTACAACTCCTGCTGAAGTAGTATACAACACTATTTTATTTCAACATTTCTACTCTCTAAAAAAGTGAAATCCATTCCTGGATGCATACCTCTCAACTGTCCAGATTTTTGCATTCAAATTTTTGGTCTGTTCTCCATAAAATTTGTGGTTTTCTTGCAAACCATTAAGGATTGAAGTTACTGAGTAACGACAAACATTTAAGTTTTATACTTAGTACCCTTCTGAAAATGAATGCTAATACAAAACTTGTTAAACTATCAGTTCTCTAAGTCTATAAGGACAGCTTTAAAAACGTTCTTATTTTTTGGCATTTGTCCACCCCCCTCATTATTTTGCTTTGTCCAGAATTCCTGCACTAAGAGGTTGAGAGGTGTGCCTGGATGGTACAAAACTCTCCAAACATTCTTGTCATCAGCGAAGTGTAGCTTAAGAAAATAAATAAACTCAAATTACTCCACAGGGTTATAACTTATTTCCACTTGATCTCACAGTCAGAACAGGGGTAGGGGCGACTATCATTTACCTGGACTGATTACACATTCAGCAATGCAGTATGATATTCCCCAAATTACTTCTTCTCTTTCCTTTGGCTGGTGCTGTTAGGGGTTGCCACAGTGGATCATCTATTTCCATCTCTTCCTGTCCTCTGCATCTTGTTCTGTCACACCAACCACCTGCATGTCCTCTATCACCACATCCATAAATCTTGTATTAGGCCTTCCTCTTTTCCTCCTATCTGGCAGCTCCATCCTTAGCATCCTTCTCTCAATATACCCAGCATCCCTCCTCAGCACATGTCCAAACCAACACAATCTTGCCTCTCTGGCTTTGTCTCCAAACCATCCAACCTGAGTACCATCTTTTAGACCTTCCCTTTCACTCTTACTGGTACCCATCTGTCACAAATCACTCCTGACACTCGTCTTCACCCACTCCACCCTGCCTTCACTTTCTTCTTCACCTCTCTTCCACACTCGCCATTACTCTAAACTGTTGATGCTAAGTAGTTAAACTCATCCACCTTCACCAACTCTACTCCCTGCATCCTCACCATTCCTCTGTTCTCCCCCTCAAGCACGCATATATATTCTTTCTTAGTCCTTATGACCTTCATTCATCTCTTCTCTAAAGAATATCTCCACATCTCAAGGGTCTCCTCCACCTTTTCTCTCACTACGAATCACAATGTCATCTGCAAACATCATAGTCCAGAAGGAACCCTGCCTGATCTTGTCTGTCAACCTGTCCATTAACATTGCAAATAAGAAAGGGCTTAGAGCTGATCCTTGATGTACTCCCACCTCCACCTTGAATGTATCTGTCACTCCTACCGCAGACCTCATCACTGTCACATTGCCCTTGCACACATCCTGTGCCACTCTTACATACTTCTCTGCCACTCTGACCTTCCTCATACAATACCACAACTCCTCTCTAGGCACTCTGTCATATGCTTTCTTAAAGTCCACAAAGACACAATGCAACTCCTTTTGACCTTCTCTGTACTTCTCCATCAACACTCTCAGAGCAAACATCGCATCTGTAGTGCTCTTTCCTGGCATGAAACCATACTGCTGCACACTTATCATCACCTCCTTTCTTAACCTATCTTCCACTACTCTTTCCCATAACTTCATGCTGTGACTAATCAATTTTATACTTCTGTAGTTACTACAGCTCTGCACATCACCCTTATTCTTAAAAATCATTACCAATACACTTCTCCACTCCTTAGGCATCCTATAACTTTCCAAGATTCTGTTAAACAATTTGGTTAGAAACCCCACTGACATCTCTCCTACACACCTCCATGCTTCCACAGGTATGACATCTGGATCAACAGCCTTTCCATTCTTCATACTCTTCATAGCTGTCCTTATTTTCTCCTTGCTAATCCATTGCACTTCCTGGTTCACTACCTCTGCATCATCCAACCTTCTCTATCTCTCTCCTTCTTTTCATTCATCAGTCCCTCAAGGTACTCTTTCCATCTGCGCAACACACTCTCCTCACTTGTGAGTATGTTTCCTTCTTTATCACCCTAACATGCTGCAGATCTTTCCCAGCTCAATCTCTCTGTCTAGCCAATTGGTACAGAGTCCTTTTCTCCCACCTTAGTGTCCGACCTTTCATACAACTCATCATGTACCTTACCCTTAGCTTTTTCCACCTCACTCTTCACCATATGCCTCATCTCCTTGTACTCCTGTCTACTTTCTTCAATTCTCTGATAGTCCCACTTCTTTACCAACCTCTTCCTCTGCATACTCTGCTGTACGTCCTCATTCCACCACCAGGTCTCCTTGTCCTCCATCCTCTGTCCAGATGTCACACCAAACACCTTTCTAGCTGTCTCTCTTACCACCTCTGTGTGGCTTGTCAGCTATCTGGTAACTCTTCATAGCCACCCAATGCCTTTCTTAACTCTTCCCTGAACTCCACTTCCTGATTTTTACCATAACTTTTTTTTTTCCTTTTGTTGTATATCCTGTTTAATTTGGGATGCCACTGGTGCGGTTTGTTTCTAGGGCTAGTCCAGGACTTGACTTACTCCTGTTAGGTACAATAGCCTCTCTGCAGCCATTGACACGGTAGTAGAGAGTTTCTATTGAGCAATTCAGTATAGGCTGCTGCGTTCTTGGGGTTTAGAGAGGCACTTGAATTTTGGCAAACCATCATTTCATAAAAGGTGATTTGCTTTGGAATTGTTCATAACTGTTACTGATTTTAATGGGATTGTGGAGTTGGTTTCAATTTTGAAGGGGGCAACTTTATTATTGGACCTTACCAGGGAGGATGATACATTGGGATTTGCAGCACTCTCCCATATTTGTAAGCACAAGGTTCAGTAAGTCGGAGCCTCTAGTGGATATATTCACAATTTGGTAAAAGCTGTTAGAACTTATGAAGTCCAGAAATATCTGTGCTTGTAGATTTGAGGCTGTGTAGGATTCCCAGTCCCAGGGGTAATTAAAGTCTTCCAATAGTAGGTTGTTATGTTGGATGGCAAGTGTCTCCAGTGGATCCAAGTGTGCATTGTAAGCTTCTTGGGGCATTTATGGTGATGTATACCTGGCCAAGATATGATACAGGATTTTGTCTATGGTGATCTGTATGTGGAGGAACATCATCCTGTTTGACCACCCTAGGGGTATGCTTGTTATTGATGTATATTGAGCCCCCTCCACCTTTAGCCCTTGTCTGCAGCTACTAGTCTAAAAGTGTGGAAGGCACTGAAGCCTTGCCCAGACAGGGTACTCTCTGATGCTTTAAACCATCTCTTGGTAACTGCACAGATGTCTATATTCTTGAGTATAAGGAGGGATTGGAGGGAGTGTAGTTTTTTATTTAGGCTCCTGACAATCAGCAGTAACACCCTGAGGTTCAATTGAGTTGATTTTATGTGGGTAGGTTTCTCAGTTTGGCATTGCCTAAAAAGGGCACTGTGGGAGTGGATTCATTTTTATCCAGTATTCAGAAGCCTACAAGAGAGAGGTGCAGACCATCCTTGGTAAAGTAATGTGGTCATTTAATTATCTCCTCCCAAACTGACAGATATTGGATCCCCTTAAAATAATATGAGGAAATATAGCCAGTTGTTGAAATCAATCATGTTTTGCTCATATTGTGGCATCCTCCTTGGTGATTGTAATATGCTACTCAAAGCTAGGCTCATAACAGCCTGAGACACATAGTCTGAAAGCTCAAAAATTCCTGTTTTCATCTATTCTGGGGAGACACATCTTGGGTCATTTACATCTACATGGATTATGCTGGAATCATACTGGTACCTGTGGCGTAATGACTGGGGTGCATGCATGATTTGGTGGATCTGTAATCCA
This sequence comes from Protopterus annectens, assembly GCF_019279795.1. Taxonomy (NCBI): domain Eukaryota; kingdom Metazoa; phylum Chordata; order Ceratodontiformes; family Protopteridae; genus Protopterus; species Protopterus annectens. The sequence goes on from NC_056731.1 coordinate 1,996,648,614, forward strand.
AACAACAAACTGTCTCTTCTCCTTGTTCAGCCTGGTTAGAGGGGCATCAGTATATCTTACAATGGAGTCCCCTTTGTGACAAGAGTCCTGGGAAGTGTGTTTACTTGCCTTAGGGGCTTAGTGTTTGGGGCTCCACTGAAAGTGACAGTATGTGTGGCATTAGGTGTTTTGTTTTCTGAGTGTGTGATGTTAGGTGTTTTTTTTCTGAGTGCCTTTAGGCTTGCTGAGGCATAGCTTTGACAACTGGTGATCTTTGTTATTTAGGAGGATTGTTTTTAAATGCCTCAGCATATGTTAGTCTATGTGTGTTTTGTATGCTATGTGAGGTAGGTGTTGTGTGTGTGGTTTTGACTATCTGATGTGCACTTGTATGTTAGAGTTTAGCCTCCAGTGTCATTGTGTAAGAACACCTCTTGCATACTGTGTCTACTTCTGTGAGGATTAAGTGGTTGTTACTAAACATGAGACAATTGTTACATTGTCTCAAGATGCCCATATCCATCAAGCTGGCTACAGACAAGTTAGGAAATTGCATATCCGTACTGTCCAGTCCATTGATTTATGAGCTACATGGAATGATGTATTGGGGTTAGAAGGCTATTAGGGTGCTTTATTGGAGCAGGTGGTGTATTGGAGTTAAAAGGCTATTAAGGGTGCTTTATTGGAGCAGATTATGTTAAACAGTACTCAATTCTATTAACTTTAAAGTTTATACAATACTGAATTTTACTAAATCATTAGATATTTCCATTTGACTCCCAACTATCTGGTCTAGGCTTGTCAGTGCACAAGGTATTTGCACTGTATTTCTGCTTTACAGGGTACAGTTTTATGGACCAGTTTACAAGGAAACTTTGCTTTCTAGGTGTTTATTACTGTACAGGGCACTGCTGACCCACTCAAATGTGAAGAATTTCTAGCAGCACAGAAAAAAAAACAGAAAACTAATTCATGAGCCTTTTGGGCAATACAATGACTTCATTATGAATACTTTTGCATGTTTCCCAGTTCAGACAGCCAAGGCAAACACCTCTAGCCACAAGCTAAATAAACAAAGTCCACCTAATATAGAAACACAGTAGAGGAGACTGATGAGGCACAAGACATTATCCTGCTTTTTATGAAATTGTATCAGCAAAACATACTGTGACCAAACATCTGGTTACTCATTTCTTTTGTAATAGGATGGAAGTGATTCCTTAAAGGATCATGATTCTACATTAGGAAGAGAAGTGCCTGATTATTATATTTACAGGAGTACAGGACCTAAGAACATTAAAAGCCAAAAATTAGAATACCAGTTTAAATAGAAATATACACAAGTGAGTGGGCTTGTAGGCACACACACACACACACACACACACACACACACACACACACACACACACACACACACACACACAGTACGTGCACGGGCACATACACACACACATACACACACACAGACATGCAAACATGGACACACACATACACACATGCAAACACACACACACACACACACACACACACACACACACACACACACACACACACACACACACACACACACACACACACACACACACACAAAACATATGCATGCATGCGCACATACCCACTGTTCTACTTTATAACATTGATTAACCATAACATTGTCTTGCTAAATAGCAAGACGACAACATCTAAACTTCAAAAGAGTGAACTCCCGGAATGGTAAATTTCCTTCCGAGAAACTAACCACTTGGCCACCACTAAAAAAAAACAAAACATTAAACAAATTAAACCCATCAAAGGGGGGGAGGCTTCACCTCCACCCCCCCTACTTAAAATATTCCAACTCCAAGATCACATTACAGTAGAGAAAAGAGCAAAGGTCGGCAGTGATGGCCAAGTGGTTTGTTTCTCGGAGGCGAAATTCCCTGTTCCAGGAGTTCGCTCTTGTGAGATGACATTATGGTAAATTGATGTTATAAAGGGGAACCCATACACACACACAAGATATGTCTAGACCTTTTCAGTTAGTATGTTAAGGAAAGTGATTTGCAGGAAAAATATATCTCACAAGAAGTGTAGAGTTTTTTTTTAGGATCTTCAGTTTTGTTTTCACACTCACACCTTACTGGACTCTGGCCTTTGAAAAGACCTATTACTATTATCCCATGTTGGTATTTCTCATTCTCTGTTTACTAATCTGTGTTACTTTAGATTATCATAAATGAGGTATTTATCTGCATTGCAAATTCATAGGTTCATAGGTATATAGCTACTTGCTAAGCTATTGATCTGTAAGAATCTTTAAAAGCTTGGCAATGTGTTCCAATAAAGTCTTTAACATTTGTAATTTAAGTATGAATAACCCAGAGCCAGGCAGAACATTTATGTGTTACCCCTATCTATAAAGGAGAAGGGTGCTAAACCAGGGTGAATCTGTGGTTTACCATGCATTCATGCAGATTACATTTGTATAGAGTAGGGGAAGTACTTTGCTTTATGTGCAAAGGAAGGTGATTCCAAAGAAGTCGTATCTCTGTGATGCATATCTGTCTCTCTAGCATGTTCTGTTTATGCTGCAGTAGGAATTAAGACCTCTTTAGCGAGTGTTTATTCCACGGTTAGACTTGCAGACATCCATTGTATCAGAGAGGACAGGGTTGGCTGAGGGTCTGTATGAGAGGCAGAGACTGACCCTCAGTAGCCTGCATGATACTGAGAAGAGAGATAAGGTACTGAGACGGTCTGTGTAGTTTTTTTTTATTTAGGCCCTTGATTTTCTTGTTGAGAAAGCACTGAGCTCATTAAAGTTAAATGTTTGGACAGGTACATACTGTGGCGGACATTATACTGAATGATTGGCCTATTAAGTGCTGAGTACAGTGGAATAAGCACATGCCTGGGCATAGACACCATATCCTTACTAATAAACCACACAATAAAAAAAAAGACTTTCTAACAGTATTCCTTTTTACTGAATTCAGGGGTATGTTGTTGATAAGGCAGGAGATGTCATGCTTAGCAAAGGAGACTATTATACATTTTCTGAGATTTAGTTTTATTTCATGGTTATGACACTGGTTATTTCTTTGGGAAGGCCCTCATGGAGGACCTTGGTGTCTTCTGGATGGTTTATAATGGTACCAAGTTTTGCAGTTATCTGCAAACATGGTCAGCCACTAATCTTTAAATTATCTTTAATCTCTGATAAAGTAAATGCCAAAGAGGAGTTACTGAAGAACTGAAGCCTGGTGTACTCACTAGTGATAGATATTTTGGAGGAGGAAATGTTACCTACCCTAAATTCAAGGGTTCTAATTGTGAGATAGTTGCCAATCCAGCAAGTTATCTAGGGATTAACATTTAGCCGGGAGAGTTTATCAACAATACCTGAGTGTAGAATGGTGTCATATACATTTGTGTGGTCCAGATATATAGTGTGTACTGATTTTTCCTTTTCAGTTGCTTCAGTAACGATGTTAAGCAGACAGGATTTACACTTAACAAAACTGAACCAGTCTGGGTTAAGAGTTAGTCGGTTATCGATGGGCTTATTTATTAATTCCATAATGATTTTCACTACAGCGTTATTGACAAAGCTGGTTAGACTTATTGGTATATAATTACCCTGGTCCATTCATACCCCACTGTATGTGGGGGGTGACTTTAGTGTCCTCTCTTTGTCCAGCATAAAGTCTCTTTGGAGACTGATATTTATTAGAGGGATTGACAGATTTTGCTTCAGGCTGATCACAGGTAGCCTGGTATGTTATCTGACCCCATAGAAGCAGTGTTTCAAAGTGCTTTGAGGACTTACAAAGATTCCAACCAGTCAGCCATGACAGAGTTAGTCACAAAACACTCAAATTTATTGTACCAAATATAGCAGCACAATTTAAAAACACATTACACAGATAAGTACTTTCATGCCCTTTCAAAATGGGTGCTTCCTCAGATTTAAAAACAATTAAAAGACAACCATTTATATTCAAAACTACTGCCTCAAGTGATGTGATTTGAGTATGGGTTTTAAAGGGACCATTCCATTCAGCCCCTTTTCACTGTCTGCTTGCAATTCCGAGATCAATTTCACTTCGGAGCACTCAGTCCTATATCTCACATCACCTTGTATACTATTACATGCTAACAGCTCCAAAACAAAAAAAACTGAAAGAATGAACTGCCATTATTATCAAGGACATGTTTACACAAAGCATTTCTAGAATATTTCTTCTTAATGTCATTCAAGTGCTTATGGATATGATCCTTTAAACATCTATTCATCTTGCCTATAAAGTATGAGTTACATTGAACACAAAATGATAGCTATACCAAATTACAACTTTTGTGATCAGCATAAAAGTGAAAAACATATCTTTTTCCATTAGTAGGATGTACTTAGAAATTGCTGGTGTGAGAATATTTACACATGTTGCAGCTCCTACAAGGGCACGTTCCCTGCCTTTCAGATTTATTACTGGTCCTTTTAAGCAATATATAGCACAAAAGTGTTTTCAATGACTTATTGTTCCTAAAGTAAAAATTGGGTGTATTGTCCGAAGTGCCCTATATCTGTCATCTGAAGTAAGCACATGCCAGTTGTTTCTTAATGACATCATAAACAGCGTGAACATTACTTGATTAAGTGATGCTCATTCTAAGGTTAGAGCATCTATTATTATTGGACGTAATACCTAACTCAGTAGCACCCTCACAATGTCCAGAAAAAAAGGGTTTAGCAGAACCATCCCTCTTGGAGAGAACTTCACTACATGCAGATTCAATTTCCTTTACATGATATCCCTATCTTTAAAATAGTTTTTAAGATTAGCAAAATATTCTCTTAAAATTGCATTATTGGCACTCAGGCAGGCATATCTATAAAATTGTCCTTTTAACATATTATTATGTGTGTGTCTTGGAGGCATTCTCATACAATACAAAACTTTATTCTTAACTACACTTCTTCTTATGTAGTTTAGTGCTAATACCACTAGATGTCAACATAACACACACATCCAAAAATTCAGCAGTCTCCTTAGAAAACTTTAATTAAAATCTCAAAAAAATCACTAATCATTTGCAAATACTCAATGAAGTCATGCATAGTTTCAATAGGTCCTGACCATACTAAAATATATCATCAACAAATCATGTAAAAAGAAATGTGCTTAAGAAAAAAGTTATTGGAATCAAAGATATACAAAGAATCCCAGTAGGCAAGCACCATGTTTGCATAGCTGTTTGCACACATGGTGCCCAATGCAACACTGACCTGCTGGTGAAAAAACCTGTCAATGAAGACAAAAACATTATTATTTAAAATAAGGTCAATGCGAGAGCAAATAAGATGGTATCCTGTCAGTATTATACCCAGAATATTTAGACAAAAGTAACCTTACAAAATCTATGCCCACATCATCAGGTATGACAGTGAATAAAGATGTCACATCCATCATGACAAGAAAACAGTCTTTAACATCACATTCTCTAGACAATTCATATAAACTAGTCAAAATATTACCAGTATCCTTCAGAATCCTAGTCTCTTTATCCAAGACCGGACGTAGCATTTTCTCAGTAAAGATAGATAAGGGTTCGGTAGCCCAGCCCCTACCAGAGACGATGGGTCTCATTGGTGGAACATGCATAGATTTATGAATCCTGAGAAGGCCATATAGATCACTGTGGTTATTAAAGTTAAGTATTTGGATGGGTACAAACTGAATGGTGAATTATACTCAATGACTGGCCTAATAAGTGATGAGTACAGTGGAATGATCATATGCCTTGACATAGATCCCATACCCTTACTAATAAACTACACAATGAAAAAGGACTTTCTTACACTATTCCTTTTAATCAAATCAGTTTTCAGAGGTATGCTGGTGATGAGACAGGAGATGTCATTCTTAGCAAAGGAGACTATTATACATTTTTAAATTTAGTTTTATTCCATGGTTATGACACCAGCTATTTGTTTGGAAATGGTCCTCTTGGAGGACCTTGGTATCCTCTGAATGGCTTATGATGGCACCAAGTTTTCAGTTATCTGCAAACTTGGTCAGCTACAAATATTTAAATTAGGTTTAACCTCTGATAAGGTAAATGCCAAAGAGAAGTCGATGAAGAAATGAATTCTGGTGTATAGCACTCATGATAGGCATTTTGTAAGAATAAAATCTACATACCATAAATTCATGGGTTCTAATTATGGGATAGTTGGCTATCCAACAAGTTACCTAGGAATTAACATTTAGCTGGGTAAGTTTATCAGCAATACCTGATTGTGGGATGATGTTGAATATCTTTGTGTGGTCTGGTTATATAGTGGTTACTGATTTTTCCTCATCAGTTGTTCAGTAACCTTCTCAAAGACATTGACCATGTTAAGCAGACAGGATCTACACTTGACAAAACTGGACAGCTTGGGTCAAGAGTTAGTAAGTTACCTATGACCTTATTTATTAATTCCATAATGATTCTCTCCACAGTCTTACAGATGCGGCTGGTCAGAATTATGGATTTATAAATACACACACAGGTCCATTGATACCCCACTGTTTTTAGGGGGGGGGACTTTTGTTGTCCTCTCTTTGTCCAGCATAAAGTCTCTTTAGAGACTGATATTGAATAGAGGGATTGACAGATTCTTTTTCAGGCTGATCACAGACAGCCTTGTATGCTGTCTGGCCCCATAGAAATACTGTTCTTGACTTTTCAAAGTGCTTTGAGGGCTTGTTTTTAGGAGATTCGGGGGGGGGGTTACATATGATATGGAAATATAGGGGGACAGAGGTGGTTAAGTTCATGCTAAATTTAGCCACTAGTAGACTGGCTATATCCTTAAGGTCTGAGTATATGTTATCATTTACTATTAGGCAATGGTCAGCATTGTTTCTAAGGTTACTAACATAGTTAAAAGAATGTTTACAGTTGTCTTTTGCATGTGTGGCTATTTTTGTCTCATATCCAGCTTGGTATGATTCATTCCTCAGTTTTGGTAATCATTGAAACAAGAACCTATCATATTTTCTGTTATTAATATCAATAAATTTACACTGACTCTAAACTTTATGTTGTAGTTGCAATTTTTTAAACTGAATTTTATCAAACATGTCTGTATATTCCCACAAATCCCCTCAAAGCAGGCTGTAGTATTTTGAGGGCATAGATAGTTTTGTGGTCTATAAGTGGAAATTCTGTTTCATCCCACATGTTTTCTTGTTAATAACATCAGACTATTATAAGCCTAAGTCAAATGGCTTGTTTTTAATTTACCGCATGTGACATTATATTCTATAACTGAGCTGACCAGTACTGTATAAAGTGATACACTGACTTCCTGTGATCTAGTTATTTTATTTATTTATTTATTTATTTGTTTGCTTGTTTATTTATTTATTTATTTATTTGTCTTTGTTTACCTAGAAAGTCCGGCTGAGTAATACCCATTTTCAGTGGAGGTCTGGGGAGAAAAGCTCCATTTGTTTATATTGCATTATACTAAGTTCCAGTTAAACACAGAATAGTTATATTTCTATTTAAATTTATACACAAACAGTAGTTGCATTTATGCATTCTAAGATTTTACAGAGGTGGAAGCTACTAAAGAGAAAGCCCATGTGCAACTTAATGGATTGTATAGGCAGTAGTTATGTATAAAAATCATTTTGTCATTTCAGTGAGAGGTTGATGGTATTCTGTTTAAGGAGAGTATTTGGAGACTGTTGTATGGTGGATACAAAGTCTTAACATTGTGATAAGTATATGCAGGGCCAGGATTTGTTAAGATGTTGTTTCAGCAGTGGTTTAAAACTACTGAGTTTGTTGGAGAGTTTTACTTCTGTGTGGATACTCTTCCAAAGTTTAGCAACATATCAGGATCAGAGCATGTCTCCTGTAACATTATTTGACTTATCTGTAAGTAATAAAAATTTGTTACTAGAATGGAAGTCCTTTGCTAGACAGTAGGGTAGTAATAAGTTTTGTAGTGCAGGGCATTTTTCTGGATGATGAATGAATTTGTGTGCTGTAGTTAGTTGTGAGAATGTTAGATAGTTGTGTAATTGCTTTAAACTATGACAATGGTGTGTCCTATGAGAGAGACTGGTGGCAATTTTGGCTATGTTATTGTAGCAGGAGGCATGTTTGTTTGAGTTTGTTAGGATAGGAGTGGCATACAAGAGTTGGCAGTAAGAAGGTGAAAGCTAGAGCTTTTCTTGCAGTATCTGCAAGGAATCCATTGATACTATAACAGGAGCTTAGTTTCTGGTGTATAGATTAAATGATGTGCAGTATATGCTGGTCATATTTGAGTGTGTCACCTATCATAACACCTAGACGTTTACTGTGAGTTACAGTTTTGATGACAGTATTATTTCTTGACTTTATGGTAAAAGATTGCTTTTGATTTTGGGAACTTTTTGAGCTAAAAAGCATTAACTTATTTTTCTCGGGGTTGAGTAGGAGATTCTTTGAGACAGTTTTCTACAGAGGAGAAAAAATTTTGGGAAATGTCTTGGAGCTTATTTATTGTTGAGGCTGCATGTATTAATGTTGAGTCATCTGCATACTGAGCTAAACTAGCATGGTGGGTGGAGGTCATTAATACATATATTAAATAGACACAACCCAGGATAGAGCACTGAGGGACACCTTTACTAACTGGTTGAAAAGATGAGGTTTGTTTGCATTTAATGGCTTGCTGCCTTCTAGATATGTAACTAAGAAACCACAACAAGGAGTTTTATGAATGTCCTATTGAGGAGAGTCGAATGAGCAATTGCTGCTGCGAGACAGAATCAAATGCCTTTGACAAGTCTAAGAACATGGTGAACACAAGCTAACCATTGTTTCCATGTCAGTTTATTATACTGGTAAAATGTAGTAGAGAAGTGGTGGTGCTGTGCCGGGCCTAAAGCCATGTTTTGTTTCTGAGAGCAGGTAATTTGAGGTTAGATCTTGCATCAGCTGCATATGGATGCATTTCTCTAATATTCTGGAGAGGAGGAGGAAGAGAAACGCTATTGACCTGTAGTCATTAAACTCTGTAGATGTGCCGTCTTTGCTGGTGATATTATGTAGGCCTTTTCACAATGATGAGATATATCTTTCCGCTATAGACCGATTAATTAGTTATGTTTATCTTTCACTTTTTGGATTAGATTCATAGATTCATAGACTAGTACTAGGCTAACTGCCTTTGTGGGCCATTTTAAGCCTAGCCAATTACCCCATTTGAGAATCAAACCCTGCACCTTTAGTTTATAAGGCAAACATCTTAACCATTATGCCAGCCTCCCACCACAGTAACAAGTGGGCTTGTTGACCATGCTATAGACTGCCTTAGCATTTCTGCTTGTGACAGTGAACCCGGCCACTTAATAATTATGATGGTGATGTTTTAAGAAACTTGTAGCTGAAGTACAGAACTTAATTACTAGAAACACAAGTATTAGTCAAAATGATGCTTCTCATGATTTATTTGAGAGTTTTCCCAGTGAAGCGAGACTGTTGTAGAATAAAAGTGAGCTTTGATCTAACATTTGAAAATATCAGAGGCTGGTAGGACTACTTAATCCCTTTTGCACTGGAGAACAGATTGCTTCACATTGGACTTGAATATAAACATTGTTAATTTTATTAAAGATTCTGTAAAGAATAAATTTAAATATAAGTCACTGGCATTTTAAATTTTATATTTCTACTCATGTATTAACATAAGACAAATTCTAACAGGATGTAGAATTAGTAGATTTCCAGCAAGTATTAGTAACACCTATCCCATTTCAAGAATTAGTAAATTTGTTTGACAATGCTGTGACTGAGTTAATGAAAATAGTGCAGAAATACAACGATTCTAATATTCAAGCTTTAGAGAAACAAATTTTAGACACTGGCAGGCAGAGCAAGTCTCACATAAGAGTCATAGAATCCAGGCATGATTACAAACATGTATTTCCTGAAACTGAATTAACTGACACGTAGCTACTATAATTGCCAAAAAACTAAGGCATGACTGGCGATCTTATGAAAGCAGTAAAGCTTACGTGTTGTCAGGAAATGAGAAATGAGGTTCGGCATAGGTTTTGATTAATTAGCAATTGATTTTTTTTTTTTTTTTGTTAGAGGAAGAAATGTATCCTTTCTTTCCTCTAAGGAGACCAAAATGCTTGGCAGTGAGGAGGCAAATATTGCCAGTCACCAATTCAGATTACAAGAGACCACAGAATTCAGGGAAGAACAGCACACCGCAGTTTATACAATAACAGAGGATTTTCTACAACTTGTGCTGAAAATATTAAGGTCGAGGATGATAAAATCAGTCATGAAGAATCCTGTGCCTTTTTTTCTGAGTTCCACATTGTTAACCTGTGCACAGATTCCAATACAGCCTAAAGGGTTAGCTTTTTCCTTAGTGGGGAGAGCTGCTGTCATTAATGCTTTTCTTGAATTAAGACTTCTTGAAAGATAGCTGAATTCACAGTCATTGTTAAAGGACCTGCCTACTTTTGGCTTAGTCCCAGCTAGTGGATGTCTAAAAGAAGCAGTTACAACTCCACCTAAATTACATCTTTGAACAGTTATGCAGAAATATGTGACAATGATTTAAGGCAGTTAGTGAGCAACAAAACAAAATACAAATACAATAATATGAAATTAAATGGAAGAGATATATCAGTCCTTTACTACATGAAGATTTTCAAAGGCAACAGTACTGTTGTCAAGGACAGCAATATTTACATAGAAGAAATTAATATGTTATTAAAGGACAATTTAAGTTAATTCACACGTTCCTTTATATTTCATTACTGATTGTTATAACACAATGGATAATTGCCTCTCGGATTTAATGACACAGCTTATTAGCTTTAAAGTATACAGATTTTTAAAAGTCACACATACAAGAACAGGTAGCTTACTTGACATCCTCTAAATACACAAAAACGTGGCCCTCATAACTATTGTAGTATCTGGATATTCAGAAACAGAATACTTTACAGTTTTTGGGCACTATTCTAAACCCACCAATATATCAAGCTAAATCTTAGGGAAATGATATTTTTTAAATCCTGGATTTATTAAGAGAATGTACATCTGATGGCACTGAAACTATTATGCACACTTTAGATATTGACTCTGTATACAGCAATACTGCAGCATCAAGGGCTGTAGTTTGTTAGAACGTACATGAGCATGCACACTTATTTTAGCAACTCAGATTAATGCATTTTGTATTTTGCACAATTTTTTGTGTAACAATTTCTTTTTTTTCTATAACAAATTTTTAATAAGATAATGGTGCAGTGGTGCAGCGGAAGCATTGTTGCCTCATAGCAAGAGTTTCTCCAGTTCGATTCTCGGCTGGAGTGCCTTCTGTGTGGAGTCTGCATGTCCTCCCTGCATTTGTGTGGGTTTCCTCCAGGTGCTCTGGTTTCTTCCCACGTTAAAAAACATGCATCTAGAGCATTTCTCCCCAGGCCTCCACTGAACATTGGCTTTGTTCCAACTCAGACTTTCCTGGTTAACAAATAATAAATTTAAAAAAATAAGGGGAAGTGGTGGAAAAGACAGCTGCTTCAGCTTTCACTAACTTAGTGGTGGTACATTAGGGACCTGAATTTTTTATACAAATATCCATTATTTAAACATATTGGCTTTTATAAATGATACAATGATGACCACTTTGTGAAATTAAATGGGAACCAACATTGCTTGATGCATTTTTGGATCACAGGATCATAGGTTCATATGAGGTTACTAGGCTAATGGCCCTGGGACCCTTACAAACCTATCCAAGAGTTTATCCCCAAAAAAGAAACTTCAATCAGCACCTGTCACCCATGTCAATGAGAGACACAGATGGAACCCCTGGAAAAAAATTGTGGTTTCCCATCCACTCATCAAGGTTGTGCTTGAAGGGGGTCAGTGAGGTGTTTGATGTGTATGGGAAGTCTATTCCAGAGACGGGGAAGCCTCTGGGAGATAAACCTGTCTCTCCAGCAGGTTTTGTTGATGTCACATATTAGATTCAAGCCTTTCAAGTGGGTGATGCATGAGGAGTCCGACTTATAGATATGGAGAATCTCTAGTAGGGCAGGGTCCGAGATTGCCTTGTAGTTGAGACATAAATCACCCATGAGCAATCTGTACAATACCAAGCATCGTGATAGTGATTTGAGCCTGTCTGCATAGGACAGATGTTGGAAGCCATGGATTCTTATTGTGAGGCATTTCTGTGACCTTTCCAGTTAGTGCAGATGTTTGTAGAGGTACATAGCAAATAGGGAGCATACTCAATTATTGGTCTAATGAGGGAGGAGTACAGAGAGGTAATAACCTCCTTTTTTCTGGATGCAATCCCTTTACTTGTTAGATGAACCAAGTAAAAGGCTTTTCTGACCACTGCTGCTACAGGTCGGTCGAATGTGAGGTTATCAACCTGAGTGCCCAGGTCTCTCACCACAGGTTGTGTGCTTAGGGGACTGCCATTGATGTGGTAATCAGTAGAGGTCATGTTTTTAACGAATGGTATGATGATGCATTTGTTTGCATTTAACTTGAGGCCATGGCTTTGGCACAAGTCATTAGTTGCTGTGAGACCCCTTTGCAGTATGTTAACATCATTTGGGGAGTCAATGACAGACCCAACTTATTGTCGTCCACAAACTTGGTCAGCCGCAGGCCTTTTGTCTTTTGCCGGAACCTCTAAGAAGTAGATGCCAAAAAGTAGGGGTCTCAGGACAGATCCCTGGGAAACTCCACTAGTGACAGGTCTGCTGTCAAAGGTGGAGGCACCTATTTTGACCTTGTGGGTCTTGTCAGTGAACCAGTTGGCCAGCCACCTGATGAGATAGGGATTTATGCCAAGTCGTTTTAGCTTTTCAATTATGCCTGAGTGGGAGATTGTGTCAAAGGCCTTGGTCAAGTGAAGGTAAGCTGTATGTACTGACTTTCCCTCATCATGGGCCTTGGTGACAGTCTCAAAGAAGTCAACCAGGTTCATCAGGCAAGATCTGCCCTTGAGAAATCCAAACTGGGTGGGATCAAGTTCTTGGAGATTGCCTATGTCCTTGTTTATGAGATGCAAAATAGTATGTTCCATGGTTTTACAGATCAGACTTGTCAAGCTAATGGGGTGATAGTTTCCAGGGTCAGTACTGGCACCACCTTTGTGCCTTATATACCTATGGATGTTATGAAAACCAGTACTAATTTTTTACACTCTGTAAGTGACTAAAAGTTAACTTTTTTGGATATTAAAGTAAACATGAATCAATTTCTTTTATAGGTTCGTAGGTTCATATGTAATTACTAGGCTAATGGCATAAGAGACTTTACAAGCCTAGCCAATAATACCCAGGATATGACAATGTTGTTGTTGTTGTGTCTTTCGGCTTTTCCCGGTTAGGGGTCGCCACAGTGGAACTCCGGTCCGCTAATGATTGGCAGTAGATTTTTATGTTCTGAGTTTACTGGCCCTGATGCACAACCTTCAACGAAGGTAAGCCCATTTACGCATGTCTCCACACAGAAGACGTTCTAACTGAGAATTGAATAGGACAACATCTTACTGTGAGGCGACATTACGTCTTACTTCCCCAGATATGGGATGGGGTAGTATCAGGGTAGTCGGTATTCGGGTGCTGGAGCCCTGCATCATTTTACACACTGCATCTGCTCATAAGGGACATGGACAGTACCCTGGGAGTGAATTTATGGTTTCCCATCCATGTATCCAAATTCTTTTTGAAGAGAGTGAGAGATGGGCTTTGTTTTATGAAGATGGGAAATGTATTCTATAGACAAGGTAGCCTTTGGGATACAAATCTTTGTGTCTAGCAAGTTCTGTTAGAGTCACAAATAAAGCTCAGGCCCATGGAATATATAACCCTTGAATAATTTTTCTTTTTGAATATATAACATTTTCATTAGGGCAGGAACAGATAATGCCTTGGAGGTCAGGCATAAGTCCCATCTCAATAAACGATATGAGATGAAGTAAAGGGATAGGGCCTTTAGTCGGTCTGCATAAGACGTGTCTTATACTTTGTATTTTTGTAGTGGAGAAACCTCTGGAGCCATTCCAATTTGATGTAAGTGCCTAGTTAGGTACATGCAGAAGGGAGCATTATACTTGATTATGGGCCTGATGAGTGCTGAGTGCAATGGTACTATGATTTCCTTTGACCTATATTCTATGCCTTTACTAATAAGTTGATCCACACAGAAGGATTTCCTTACTACTGTAGCTACCTGGTGGTCAAAGTTTAGGTTACCGTCTATCTGTCTTCTTACGTCCTTCGCCACTGGGTCTACTTTTAGGAGTGTGCTATAAATTTTATAATTTACAGGAATATCTGATTTACTGAAGGGTATGATTATGTATTTTTTAGCATTTACTCTCAGACCATGGTTTAAGCACCAGTTGTTTGTCATTTGTAGGCCTGTTTGTTAGGTGTCAACGTCATCTGGGGATTCAATGACTGCACCCTGCTTACAGTCGTCAGTGAACTTGGTGAGCCCGAGGTCCCTAATATTAACCTTCACTTCAGAGTATATATCAAACAGGAGGCGTCCCAATACTGAACCCTGTGGGACACCACAAGCAGCAAGTTTCTTATCAGAAGTGGATTCACCTATCTGGACAACATGTGTCCTGTCAGTGAGCCAGTTGGCTATCCATCTGAGAATGTAGGGGGTTATGCCTAACTCAGTAAGCTTATCTGTGATTCCCAAGTGGGGGAATGTACTGAAAGTTTTGGCCAGGTCTAAATAAGTGGTGTGTGCACTTTTACTCTCATCCATGGCCATGGTGACTTTCTCGAAGAAGTCCATCAGGTGGCACAGGCAAGACCTTCCTTTGACAAAGCCATATTGGGTCTGGTTCAGTTTTTGGTGATTTTTTTATGTTGTTACTGATCAGGTTGGTGATAATTCTCTCCATGGCCTTGCAGATAAGATTGGTCAAGCTTATTGGTCTGTAGCTCCCTGGGCCATTTGGTGGTCCCCCCTTGTGCAGAAGCATGACTGTTGAAGCCCTCCATTCCTGGGAAAATTCCACGCAGAGACTGTGGTTAAAGAGGGTTTCTAGTGACCCTCATATATTCTGTTTTAAGTTATTTAAGAAGCATCCTGGAATGTTGTCAGGAGCCATAATGTACAGTATGGGGATGGGTGCAGGTATTTCTTTGGGTGTGGTAGGAGGTGATGGGGGGGAGTTTGAACTGAAATTGTCGGTGAGCAGGTTTGCCATAGTTTTAAGCCGGGTGCAAGTGTTGCCATTTATGATTAACTCAGCACATTGCTGACTGTTTCCCCTAAGGTTACAAACATAATTAAAAAAGCCTTATGGTTATCTTTCAACTGGGAGGCTATCTTTGCCTCATAGTTTGCTTTTGAAGATTCAACGACCTTTATAATTTATTTGTTTAGACTGGTGGGTGTCTTTTGGCACTGTTTTGCCTGTTCCTTCTTGGCTTTGGAGATGATTTTTTTTTTTCATTTCGTTAAATATCTTATTTATGATGGGGGGTCCACAAGGGTGGTTTATTTTTTGCAAGTAATCATAGGTTTGACCCAGACAGGTACTGCCTCCTCTATGCAGCTATGAATGTGGTTGTACAGTGCTTTTATGTACATCTCAGAGTAGACCTCAGTGTTGTCCTGATTCAGAGGGGCTTGGAAGTTTAATTAGTTGTCACTTATTTTGTGGTAATAGGCCTTAACAAGTTCTTAAAAGACTTGGAGTTTGATGGGGGTTCTATGTTAAATTTAATACTAAAGAGATCATTTTGTGATCAGATTTTACTATGGAGGAGTTAATGCTTTAAACGTTACATTTAAACGTTGTGGTTATAGATCAATGTGCATGGGTGATCTGGGGGATCCAGGCTCCAGACAAACAGCTCACTGTGATCTTCTTCTTGTTTAGCCTGGTAAGGGGAACATCAGTATGTCGTATAATGGAATCCCCAGTAACTACAGTGTTTGCTGTGTGGTGTGTTACCTTATGGGCTTGGAAGCAGGGCTACTATGATTTTCAGAGTTATGTGTTGTGTGAGGTGCTGTCTTTTTTGAGTGTGCATAAGGCCACTGAGAGATGCTTTTAGGAGGTCCTGGAGGTTTAGGGTAGGGTTCAAGTGAGTACCTCCACATATGTGGGTCTATGTGCTTGTTCCTTAGTGTCAGATGTGAGTGTTTTGGGTGTAACACTAACATCCTGATTTGCATTTTTCATGTATGTATGTGAGAACTTTGAATCCAATGATGTTGTGTATCTATGTCTTTTACACACTGTTTTTGTCTGCTCTAAAATAAAATAGTTGTCAGTGAACATGAGGCAGCTACTACACTGCCTCAAGATGCCCATATCCACCAGGCCAGAAACCGAGATGACAGGGAAGTGTTTATTATAACATTTTATATCATAAACCTGCATATATTGATGATTATCTGCTTTGTCATAGCTGACATCACTCTAAGTTAAATATAACAGTACTAGAGAACATTATAATAAATATAATAAGCATCTATGACTCATTACAGACAATAAACTACTAAAAATACAGATGACCACTTTAACTGACAGTTTTGTAGAATGAGGTTACAATTTCAACAGGTAGAACATCAAGTGAAGTGCAAACATTCAGAGATTCAAAATGACTACCTCTTCAAAGAGAAGTGTTAAAAAGTAATCAATTCTGACACAAATCATTAAATAGGATTTGAATTTTTCAGTGCCTATGACTGTGGATAGTGAAGCTTTAAAAGGCACTATAAAGGAAAAATGGAAGGTAATTATAGATGATACAACTTAATAAAAGTAGTTGGTTCTATCCTGTGATTTTCCAATTAAAAAATGTTACTGGAATGAAATGATATCAAAGTGAACACACTAGTACGTAACAAACCAAAAGGAAAATATCACTGTAGCTGTGTATATGTTGTGGATGTATTGTATTGAACCTGGTCCTTTCTTTATCTTACACATACAGAAAGAACTTTTGGAACTGGAGGTCATTATACTCGTCACACAACAAATGTAGCCTGTATTGCTACATGCACCAGCTATGAGAGCTTCTATGGTGGTTAAACTATGCAGAAACTAATACAAGGGGGTTATGAACATATGCATGCACGAAAACCAAACAATGTGATTAACAGTTTATATAAACATAACATTTTCTGCCTGAACTTTAAGAAGTTCACATTTCTTATTAGTGAGCAATTGTTCCTGACCTTAAAGAAAGTGATACAATAACAGGCTGGAAGTTGAATAATTGTGTTGGCAGTTATTGTTAGCTGCAGACAAACAGCTTGAACTTAATTATTTAATTAATGTAACTTTTTATCTTAAATCTTTACCAAACAAATTAATTTTTCTTCTGCATTTACTTCTTTTGCAATTGTTTTTTTTATTCGTATCACATAATTTTTTCAGAGTCTTATGATTGGATACCATATTAGCTATGTGCTCTTTCTGTTTGTTAGTTCTGAAGTGGTCCAGTTTATATATGCAGGAAGAAAAGTGATGAGCCTTTATTAAATATTTTATCAGCAAGTGCTTTTTGGTGGTTTTAGTTTATTGTATTAAGCACTATTTTTTAAAACATAATGAAATCATTTTGCATCCTCAGTAAAGGTAATTATATTGCTCAGTTTTCAGATAGTATAATGACTAATGTGTTTATCTCAAAGGCACAAGGTACAGGGTTTGAATCTCACCTTTGAAAGGGAAATCAGGCTTAAAATGACCTTCGATGGCAACTAGCCTAGTACTATCATATGAACATGTTTTGCCAACTACCTTCCATAATGACATGTGATAAAAATAGACCAAATAGGAATGGTACCAACATTGTGCCATGAAGAGCACTGGACTTCCATGAAGCCTCAGATTGGCAAACTGTTATTCTTCTTTTGAAGTTCTCCCCTTTACCACTTTAACTACATAATGGTTATCATTTAGATGATTGAGGTTATTTGTATGGTGATGGTGTCAAATGGTTTTGCAAGCTCTTTCAATATAGCATAAGTCATCAGTTCCTCAACAAATGCCAGCATTATTTTTGAAAGAAATGCAACAGGATTAAGAAGGAAGGGTATTCCAAAAGCTGTATTGTTCTGTGATTGTTAATGCAAGGCTAAAAATAACTTTTAGGATATCCCCATTTATTACCCATTCTGTAAGTTTTCAATAAAAAACGGTGATTCTGGTTCTGATTCATTTGGGTCTGATATAGTTCTTTCATTATATACAGAGACCACAAACTTCATAAGATCACAGGATCATGGGAGGTTACAAGGCAAATAGCCCTAGATCCTTTTTAAGCCTAGGCATTTATGCCCTGATTTTCCCAATTATCTATTCCCATGGACTGAAATGGCTTTGGTATATGCCTGTGTCTTAGGGTATCTACAAGTTGCCCCTGTCTATAAGTAATGGAGCCAATATTTTGGGGGTGAATTGAGAATTTCCCATCCATTGATCTAAACTGCATATGAAAAGGCTTAGAAGAAAGCTCAGTTTCACTTGAATGGGGAATCTGTCCCAGAGAAGGGATAATCTCTTTGATACATACTTGTCCCTCCAATATGGTTTGTTTATTTTACAGACAAGAATTAGAACCTTAACTTGGGTAATTCTAGTGCTGTTTGTTTTGCAAATGTGTAGCAGATCCATCAGATCTGGATTGGAGAATGCTTTGCAGGATAGGTATTGATCATCCCCTCAGTGGTCTGCGGGATACTGAGCACACAGACAGGCCTTTGAGGTGGTTCTCATAGGCCATCTTATTTGCACCCTGCATTCTTTTAGTGAGGAACATCTGTGGCTTCTCCAGCTGTTGCAAATACCTGGTCAGGTACTTGCTGAAAGGTGAATTGTACTTGATTATTGGTCTAATGATGGCTGAGTATAGTGGCAGCATGATCTCCTTAGTTCTGGATGACATGCCCTTACTTATACATTGTGATGTCCCCACTCTGGGCCAGTAATTAAGGAGCCTGAATCCTCATCACTGACACTGGAGAGGGATGTTCACTTGGAATAAAAATGGATGCACTCAGTATTTCCAGATGCAGACATCTCTGCATCAAGCACAGTTTTCCTTAAGAGCAGACAGAACACAGTCAGCCTGGGGTCTGGATTTATTTATATCTGTCTCCCTGCAGGAGCCTAATAAGGCTCCCCACTAGCATAGCTGTAGGATTAAGTCTTCAGCTAAGTGCCCAAGCCAAGTCCTGCAGCACCCTCTCTGTGAAACCAGTGTTTGTGTCCCTGCTCCCAACAGCTGAGGCACCCACTTTGAGATTTGATTTGCACACACAAAGGCTGGCACAGGTTTACTAGTTATTCCCCCCTTCTGCCCAGACTATAATGTAGCTATTACTGCCACCAGGCACTACAAAGCCAGCTACGTTCAGCTCTGACAAGGGTACCTAATTATATTGAGTGAAATTAATATTAATACAAAAGGTAATGTTGACCAAATAGCCAGACTTTAGGAGTGGTCGCAGTGTCATCGATAGATATAAGTACTCTCAAAGGTTAAACTATTCTCTAAAGGTCCAACCACAATGAAAAATTTAAATATATTTAATAATAAATAATAAAAGAATATGAGAATATGATATATCTATTTACAGTAAACACCAGAGTTTCAATCACAGGAAATATTAAAATAACACATGAATAGATTCACACAGATACAGAAAAGCAGAACTTAACTAATATATTTTCCTGACTGATCTAAAGAATATTATTCCTTGGTCACTTACTGGAGCAAAGCAAGATGAAATGAGTGAGAAATCTTTCTATGTCAGGTTCCAGGAACAGACTGCCATGAGCCTTCTGTCTCACCTAAAATTAAAATAATTATTTCTGTACAGAATGTCATCACATACATCTTAGACAGCTGACTTTTGGTTCCCATGCAACCCCCCCCATTACTAGAAACTGCCAGGCTTTAGCACCTACATGTCAATAATACACACGCATTGCTCAGATCTGGTGCAGCTTCTGGACGTTATAAAACAATTACAAACTTCTACTCCACCTACATAGACTAACAAACCATGCTTCTTACAGACATTGTGTCTCTGGCTTCATTCAAAATGGTGAGGTAACATCTTTTTGACCTAGGCCCAGTAATTTAATTTTCTTCCTATTTGTCAAAGTCAGGTGGATTGAGATTAACCTCTTCTCTTCCAGTATCTTCTGTTAAAATATATAAATTTAAAGTGTTACCATAATACATGTATATTTCTTTTTTCCATCCAATGGGGCACACTGTTGGTACATTTTTAACACAAGCAGCTTTATCGATACAGTATCCTCATGTTTTTCTGTACAAATCAGTTTGATATACAAATGGCATATAATTCTTTACATACTTTCAGCTAGCTGTGCTGGTATATGTTACACATCCACTGCCCTACTTCTCCTGGCATAGCTGGTAGTACCTCAAATTGTCACACCATGTATAATGATTGTTTCACTGCCATGGACACATGGTGATCAAAGTTCACCTTATTGTTAACCTGAGTTCCCAAGTTCCTTCCCACTAGGTCTACTCTTAGGACAGTGTTATCAATGCTGTAATTTGCAGGGGGAGTCATCTTCCCAAAGGGTATAATTATGCATTTTTTGCATTGAGTTTTAGGCTGTGGCTTTGGCACCAGTTATTTGTCTGTGTCAGACCCTCTTGGAGGATATCTACTTCTTTAGGGGATTTATTGATTGCACTCAACCTGCAGTTTCAGCAAACATGGTCAGACAAATGCCCTCCAGAATACCTTACATCAGAAAAGTATAATCTCAACAGGAGAGGTCCCAGGTCTGAGAGCTATGGGGCAGCACTATTTATTTATTTACTTATTTATTTGTCTATGTTGACCAGGGAAAGTCCAACTGGGTAAAACCCATTTTCAGCAGAGGCCTGGGAAAAAAAGCTCCACATTTAAGTTACACATGATGCACCATTTATACTTACAGGGTAAACATATCTGTGCTTGAATTTATTTACATGATTTTTAAAATATTTTTAAATATTTCTTCCATGAACATTTTAAGTAGTTTAGTTTATGGTTTCTATTTTTGTGTTATTACTTTTTTGACATTAAGAAGCAAGTTAGAATTTTAGCCATATTTCAATGTCAGTGAAATACTTTTGAGTGATTTCTTATAATTTGCTATGGATGTGACAGAGCAAACAAGGGCTGAATCATCAGTGTATTGTACAAGAGTGGCAAATGTTGTAGTGGTAGGAAGTTTATTTATAAAATCTTAAATAGAAGGGAGCTGAGTATTGACCCTTGGGGAACACCAACAGAGATTGGTTGAAATGCTGAAAGGTTTTATTGCCATTTAGTTGCCTGTTGGTGACTGCATAAATAATCATGAAACCATGGGGGGAGGGATAAGTGAGACCTAGATCTGCAAGCTCAGAAAGGAGCTTTTGGTGGGTCAGTGTATGATATGCTTAGGAAGGGTCAAGGAAAAATGAAAAATCAAGGTTGCCCTTATTTATCTATTTGTTTACTATCTTGGTGAAGTTGAGGAGGGCAGTAGTAGTACTGTGGTTGGGCCTGAAACATGCTGGGTGTTGGAGAGGATGTTGTGTTTTGTTATATGTTTCATAAGCTGAGAGTTAATACATTTCACAAGGATTTCAGAGGGGTGATATGAAAGCAATAGCTCTATAGTTTGCTAACTCTTTTGAACTACCTCCTTTGTGAAGGGGTATAACAATAATTTTTTTTCCATTTTGTTGGGACATAGTTTTCAGTTAGTGACCAATTGATCAGAATGGAGATAGGGAAAGCTTGTGCTTCTGCACCTGTTTGGAGGAACTCAGTGGGAAAGTTATTGGCAGCTGAAGTTGTTTGGCTAGTAATTTTTTATGGCTGATGTTTGGCCGTTTAAAAACTAAAAGACAGTCTGTTGCTTTTGAGAACAGATGGAAGTTGAAGGGGTGAAGTTAGGTGGTCACTGATTAATGATAGAAATGACTGGATTAAATGAGTATTAAACTGAGTGGCAAGGGACTCTTTATTGTTTTGAAGGACAAGGTATAGTGATATGGCCAGGGTGTAATAATTTATTTAGAGAGGACAAAAAAAGTTTGAGGTTGTTTCAGTACTTTAGTTGGAGATTACTGCAGTATGATTTATTTTCAGATTTAACAAGAATCTTGGCACGATTTCAGAGATATCCAAAATTTTGGTAGGCATGTTGTGCATTAGTCTTATACCATTCTTCTCCTGCTTTATCTCTTTGCAGCATGAGCTGTTGGGTCTATTTTTTCAGCAATGGTGCTGTATTAGTTTTTAGCTTTCTTGTCCCATCTGGAGCTAAATCATTTAGTATTTTAGAAAGGTGTAACTAAAGTGAGTAACACTAATACCACATGTCTGAAACAGGTCTAACTAGAACAATTGTAGCAGAAAAATGTATATGCAGGTTTATGAAGTTATTGTTTATATACTAAAGGAAACTTATGGGTATATATGGTTAGGTCCAGTGGAGCAGATGTTATTAAGTTTATTAATACTGTGGCAATCTTTTCAGCTTATATGTACTAGATGCGTGGTGGAATCATCCTTACTCAGCAAGGGTGTGATATGTACAGTCCTAGATTTCTCAAAGCTGTTATTAACCCTGTATTTCTCATTGCTCTACATTTGATCCAGAATTCTTCAAAATGTTCTTTAAAAAATGTCATGAGATAGTAGGAGCCCAGATAATGTTTGTAAACTTACGATGTTCGTTAATAACATGTCAGAAATAGGAAGAACCCAAACAATGCATGAAAGCATATGTTGTTTGTCTGTCTTTCGGCTTTTTCCTGGTAAGGGGTCGCCACAGCGGAACTCCGGTCTGCTAATGATTGGCAGTAGATTTTTACAAAAGGCCTAGGTGCCAGCTCGACGCCCAACCTTCAATGAAGGCACGCCCATTTACGCACACATGTCTTTCGAACGCTACCCAACCGTGGAGAGAACATGCAGACTTCACACAGAAGGCACTCCCAAGCCACACCGAGAATTGAACGGGAGAACCTCTTGGTGTGAGGTAACAACGCTACTGCCATACCACCATGGCATTCTGGGCTCCTTCTATTTCCTGTCATGTTAATAATGAACATCAAATGCATGAAAGCATATGATGTTCATTAATAACATGACAGGAAATAGAAGGAGCCCAGACAATGTATATAAACATACAATGTTCATTAATAAAATGACATGAAATATCTGGAACCAAGACAATGTATGTAAATATATGATGAGTATTAATTACATGGAGGGAAATAGCAGGACCCTAGACAATATATGTAATCATCACTTACAGCAGACATTTTTCTCTACATTTCTGGTGATACAGGTGGGTTTATTAAAGAGCCTTGGTGGCTTAATCAACATATATATATATATATATATATATATATATATATATATATATATATATATATATATATATATATATATACCATTTGGCATTCCTGTTTTATGTGTGAGACCCAATAGTTCAAGTCCTAAAACACTGAGAAAGTGAATGAGATGGGGGAATATTATATATTAAGTCTAAAATGGATGTACCTAATAGGATTCCCTCTTCTCAAGTACAGCAGTCATGGTCTTGCAGTTAATCTGTAAGTGTGATATATAAATATATACAAATATATATTTACACATATTATATATATATATATATATATATATATATATATATATATATATATATATATATATATATATATATATATATATATATATATATATGTATACATACATGTGTGTGGATGTGTGTGTGTAGCTGCTGTGTGGGAAATACAGGCCAGCGGCCAGCTTATTATGTTTAGAAACACTTCTAATGTATAACAGTGAGTTTTGCTTTTCAGTGTTACAGCTACATAATTATACTGAATTTGTCTTAGTTTGGGTATTCAGATTGTGGAACCTCAAAATTCCAATATAACATTTGTAACATGGAGGTTAAATCTCAGTTTCATTGCAGTTAGAGGTAGGTGGTCTTTTGTCACATTTAAGTAGAGCTCATATATCTTGCTGTAAGTACTGAAGTCTTGCCTGCTTTGCATTAAGACTCCACTGAACTAAATTGTTGGGGTGGTAATTCATAATCCCTATGCCGTAGTTGTAAAACAAATGCACCTTATATACATTTTATACCTTACAATACATCTTGCTGCTTTCTAGCTGAGGCTTAGCTGCAAAGAAAGTTTCAGAGAACATGGAGTACAAATATAGCACAGACAATGCAGAGACTTTTGTTGAAACTATGTTGTGGAGAAATATGCTATCTCTACTGTGTTGTGCTTAAGACTTTATTAGTTTTAGAATAGCTTTGTTCAAAGCCATACCACTAAAATAATTTCATTTCTACTGGTATGATTGATCACTTTGTACTTCTTTGGTTGCACAAGCATTTCTCTTCTGGTGTTACATTCATTGTTATATGTTTCTGTTTAGCTTCCCTATCCTTTGCTAGCAAGATTCTCCCCTTCTGTGGCATTTGCCTTTCTGTATCATATTGTTTATATTTCAACTGGCTTGCTGTCTAATCAGATGCTGTTTCTTGTGTCTGTCAGTTTTAATGGCTCAGGATATGACTGAAAATAATCCACAGTGATAAATCTACCTGCATTTTTGTCAAATCCATAGCTTGAGAGGCTTGTTAAGGAAGGATTGCAGCAAACATTCAAAACTGTAATACTAAATATCTTAGATAACTGAATGAGTCATAGCAAATAACAGAAGGTGTACATTTAGTTACTTTATTTTCCCAAGAAAATTATAAGTATCAAATTATTAATAAACATAAATCTTCCCATTACACCAGAAATACTTACTGATTTCTATCCATTCTCAGGGAATCCCACAGGTGACTAATTATTATTTTCCTATGTTTTCTGTGTGCCATTATTTTGCCAATTACTATCGTTGACAAGTGAGAACAATAACCCGCTCCTGTTGATGTTTGTCTTCCTGTTCATTATATTTAATTCCTTTATGGATTACCAAAAAGCATGATCTCACAGTTGAAAAAAATCAATGAACAGGTCAAGCATTTTATTTGAAATGATCCCGTGTTTCCCCATGCTGATTCTAAAGTACTTGAAATTCTGTATCCATGAGAAATGCAGTTACTTTTTTACCAATACTCTGGTTCCTCACTGTTCAGTAACACCTTGTGATCTGAAAGAAGATTTAGAAAACTTATCCTTAAGCATTTGTCATGTTTATGCTTCAAGCTTATTATTTCCTTTTTCCTCACACACCACACTTTTTACCACGATTCATATTCTGATCCTGTACAATATTTAAAAAGTTTTAATTAAGTTTTGCAGTCCTTAGTCAGCAGAAATCAGAAATAGTTTATTGATCCCACAGGAAATCGCTTATGTTACAACTGCACAGATAAACATAGACACAACAGAGACCAAACACATATGTTGCATAATTAGATATGACAGATACTATACTCACTTATGTTACCCACATATATAACAGCAACGCCTGACATAGGTACAGTGTTGACCACAGCCAAAGTATTAGATGAGTTTGATGCCACATATAGTAGTGAAATGAAAGGGGGAGCCTTTCGTATTAATTATCACATTACAATACTTTTACTAAGGTATAGCATATTGCACAAAAGATAATTGCACTGATGATTAATATTGCACTGAAAAAAAAGATAAAGGAGAGATAAAAAGGATTAGGGAAAAAAGAAAAACATGGGTGAGAGTTTAACATTGCACTGTGTGATCTCTTTCAGTAGTGGGGTGGAACTAAAATGGTAGGAGGCGTTATAGAGTCTGATGGCTGTGAGCAGGAAGGATTTCCTGTAACATTCAGTGGAGCACTTTATACTTGTCAGTCTCCTGCTAAAGGAACTTCTCTGTCCATCCACCACTCTGTTGAGTGGGCAGTTGATATTTTCCATGATGGACTTCAGTCATGCTAACATTCTTTTCTCAGCTAGGTGCCCAGTATTTATCCAACTACTGAGCTAGCCTTCCTTACCAATTTAATGGGTCTGTTTGCCTCAACCTTCATTATGCTACTACTCCAGCATGTCACTGCGAAGAAGATAACGCTGACCACTACAGTCTCATAGAACAAGTGCAGCATAGTGTTGCTAACTCCAAAGGATCTGAGACTTTGTAGTACGGGCTGCGTACTCTGACCATTTATTATATGTCAACTGTGAATTTTTGGATCAGTCCAGGTGCACCCCCAAATACTTGTTGTCCTGAACAATCTCCACTTCACATCCCCCAATTGACAGAGAAGTCATTGGGGGATGAGATCATGATCTCCCTGAATCTACCAGCAGCTCCTTCATTTTACTGATGTTCAGCAGCAACTGATTAATCTCACACCAGCTCACAAAGCCATCCACCATGCCCCTGTTTTCCTGCTTATCTCCATGTCTGATACATCCTACTGTGACCGAGTCATCCAAGAATTTTTGCAGGTGACAGCACTCAGTGTTATAGCTGAAGTCTGTGGTATACAGCATGAAAAGGAAAGGTGATAAAATCATCCCCTGTGCTGCTCCAGTGCTCCATAGTACTGTGTCAAACAGATAAACCTGCAGTCGCATATTTTGGGGCCTATCGGTCAGATAGTGCAGGATCCATGAAACTAATGGAGAAGTTTCATCTCAAACATGTTGCAGACAGCTAAATTTGGATAAAAATTTTCAAACAAAATTAACAGGCGGTTCAAAATAAATGTACTAAACATAGATTTGGAAGCATCGTTGGTTAACCCAGGTTTGATACTTTACAGTGTGCCCTTTATTACTGAAAATCTCATATTCATTTTGGCAAATAATACTAAAAAGTAATAACCTGAGAAAATATTGAATACAAACCAAGGAGTATACTCCAAGCAGACATGATTTTTTTATTTATTTTATGTAAAAAGTGCTTACTAGGACAGAACATTGATCATAAGTGACTAATTTCAGTCCTGGAATGGGAATACAAAGAAAATCAGAATTACATTTAATGAGAGACAGCAAAAGCATAATAAAAATAAAAATCTGTAAAATGCCATTATTGGGTAACAAAATGTAAAGTATCTACAGCTGTAATATATATTATTTACAAAAATCAAACAAATCTCACATAGAAAGTAAGGTGCTTGAGTTCATAGGTTCATAGGTTGGTACTAGGCTATCAGCCCTAGGGCCTATAAAAGCCTAGCCATAACAATTCCCTGGCTATTTCTTCCCACACTATTTACTTCCCTGGACCCCTGTCTAGCAGGGCGACTGACGTGATCCCCGGGGTGAATTTCCTTTCTCCCATGCAATCGTCAAGGTTCCTTTTGAGGAGGACCAAAGAGGCACTCTGCTTGACATGTATGGGCAATCTATTCCAGAGTCTGGGGAACCACTGGGTCAGGAACCTATCCCTCCAGCATGTTTTGTTTATTGTGATGACAAGGTTTAGATCCCTGGAGCGTGTGGCTCTGAGGGATTGGGATTTCTTTAAGTGTAGCATGTCCAACAGCTTAGGGTTTGACATGGCCTTGTATGTTAAGCAAAGATCGCCTCTGAGTAGACGATATGCGACAGAGTATAGCTGGAGTTTTTTAAGGCGGTCAGCGTAGGGCATCTACTTTAGGCCTGTGATTCTTTTAGTGAGGTATTTCTGTGGCCTTTCCAGTTGTTGCAGATGTCCAGAAATATGGAGACTGAATGGCTGAAATATCGGACTTAAATATGTCAAGTCCTAGGTGACATTTCTCAGAATATTCCCTTTTCTCTGGGTATGATGATCTCAGAGCTGGTATATGTAAGTTCAGGGGTAATGGGGGCTTGCCCCCCACATGGGATGTATGCGGGGCTTGCCTAAGGAGAAGAGCAATTTTTTTTTTGGTCTTTTTTTCAGCTTGTTGGCACTCAGCGTTCAACATTTTAATAGGAAGCCATTTTTAAAAGGGATCTAAAGTCAGAATTTAGTCAATCATTTCTTTTTGGTTTGAAGAGTCAAGAAATTATAGAGAAGACTATGCCCTGGAGGGAAAGAGTATGCTTGCTGAGCACTTCTGCAACAAGACTAGGGTTGCTTAAGTTTAATATGCCAGACCAAGATGTGATGCAAAGATTTATGTTTGATTTTCTTACTTCTAGTTGAAGTAGGAATCCTCAAATGGCTCAATGCTGTTCTGAAGCTGGCAAACAGGCAAAGTAGCAACAGTTTCAGAAGGTATAGATTGAAATATTTAGCAACACAAAATGGTGTAACAGAGCATGCATAGCAGCAGTGGTGTGGAATGTCACAACTCTAGCAGCCTGCACGCATCTTGCATTCCAGAGCATCTTCTGAAAAATAAAGTTTAAAATCATAATGCAAGCAAATATTACACATTTTATGAACAATAAAAGCTAGTAAACTGTACAAATGGAAATGATATTAGTAAAAAGTATTCTTTACAGTGATAATATTCAATGCATTCATAGACTTTCCCATGAATACTGTAATATATTATAACACATACAAACACATAATTATATTTTTTCTAAACTTCTAATCTTCATATCTTGGAAACTATACAGCTTAGACATGTACTGTTAGAAAATTTTTGTTAGCCAGACATAAGCTTTTACATGACAATAAGGAATTCCTTATAAATGCATGTTTATTAAGATATTTTCTGAAATATAAAAATGCTTAATTGTATAACTAGCAATACCAATAATACTGGATATCTCTCAAGATGTGCAACTTACAGTGCAAATATCAAAGGCAGTTTTCTTCAACATCTAAGGTTTCACTTAATGCCATACAACACTTTGTAAACCAATTCATATTTGAAGTAAGTACATATGGAAATACTGCTTATTGTCATAATTACTAGCAAACAACTAGCAATGTTTCTAGTACAGTATAATCATTATTATCAGCACCCCCTTTTCCCATTTTTCTACATGGGGTCGGGGTATCATGTTGTGTCACCAACTTTCTCGATTCAGTGCCACACTCCTGCCTTGTTCAACACTCATGCCTTCCTGTCACAGATCTCCTCTCACACAATCCATCCACCTCTTTGCTGGACGTCCTCAGTTCCTCTTACCTTCTTCCTGCCTGTCCCAAATCTTCTTCACAAGATTGCCTTCTGCTTTTCTACACATGAGTCCAAACCACCGTAATCTGTTTTCTTTGATCTTTTCTGCAATTGGAGCTACTTTGGCTTCTGCTCTTATGTCCTCATTTCTTCGTCTGTCCCACAGTGTGCATCCTGTCACCTTTCTCAGGGACTTCATTTCCATCACCTCTGGCTTCTTCATCTGTTCTGCCTTTACTGCCCAGGTTTCTGTACCATACAGTAGTACTAGTCGCACCACTGTCTTGTACACCTTACTTTTCAGCTTCTTTGGCATTCTTCTGTCATATACTACACCTGACACTCTATGCCAGTTGGCTGCAGCCCCTCTGATTCTAGCTTTGACCTCTTCATTCAGACTACCCTTCTCCTCAACTATTCCTCCCAGATACTTGAAGCTGTTTACCTGTTCCACTATCTTCCCTTCTATCTCTATTCTCAGCTTCTTCTGATTTCCCCAATTTGCTGCCATTACCACTGTCTTATCTGTGCTTATTTTCATCCCATGTGCCTTCAGATTTGCATTCCATTCTCCTATCCTTTGCTGAAGTTCTAGCTCAGAGTCTGCCTTTAATGCCACATCATCTGCATACAGCAGCTTTGTTGATCCGTCCCCTCCATCCTGTTTGCTAATGTAGTCCATCACCAGTATGAACAGCAGTGGGCTCAGAGCTGAACCTTGATGTACACCCACATACACTGGGAACCCCTCTGTGAGGCCGAACACTGTTCGTACTTGAGTCATTGGGTCCTTGTACATAGCCTGCAGTAATTCTACCAGTGTTTCTGGGACTTCAAACCACTGCAGTACGGCCCAGCTCAGCTTTCTTGAGACTTTGTCATATAAATACAAGACACAGGGAAGCCAGAAGACTGTAACATTCAGTATTTAATCAAAACTAGCTGAAAAGCATAGTATAAAATAAAAAAGAAGACAAAACAGACCGGTTTTGGCTGTAAAACTTACATAGCCTTCATCAGTGCAATAAAGAAATGAGACCTTTGTCTCCTTTTAAATACAACCACTAGGTGAGGATCTAAGTTAATTAATTAATCAACAGTCCTAGTTAAAGTTACTCATTAAGTCCTGGTGAGAAAAGACCCCCCCCCAATTTAATAATACATTTATTTTCTTTACTGTTCAAAATTTGATGCCAGCCTGCTTTGTTTGACTTGCTACCAATGATTCTGTCTATCACAGTAAAACTGAAAAATGCATTATTGTGTACCTGAGAGTGCTTCTAAAAGGCATTGGTAAGTTTCTTGTGCCTGATATCACTATAATGTTCAGAAATTCTGAATTTGAGTGGTCTAGACGTTTGTCCCACATAGAATGCAGAACAGGTACAGGTGGCCAAATAGATCACTCAGTCCGTCTGGCAATTTGCAAAGAAAGAAATATCAAATACTTGACCAGTATTTTTGCTACTAAACTGGCTTGTTTTCATAACTTTTCTGCAGTGAGTACAATAACCACAAAGAAAACATCCTATAAGCTGATCCCCCATAAGAGTAGTTTGGATGGAATCACCCTTACTTCTCCATCCATGTTTATAGTGACTCAAAAATTATCCCAGATTCCGACCTCTTCTGAAAGAAAAATAACATCTGTCATCCAAGAAATCAGAAAGTTTAGCATCTGCTAGAAGGATGTTCCAGTGTCTATGAACACTGTTTAGTAAAACATCAGTGTTCCTTCCATAAGCGGTGACCAAACAAATAATAGGTTCCTTATCCCGTGTCTTGTTCTTGTATCTGAAAAGGTCCTTCCTATCATGGGTGGCCACCCAATTCCTGGCCTCATAAATATTCCACATTTTGTAGCCCCTATTCCTGAATCTGTGGTTAGATCCTCCTTATAAACCTCATAGGTAGCATCATTTGAGGATATTTTTCTTCATACGTAAGAACTGTAATTTGGGAATATTTCTACATATGTGTGGGGGATGAAAGCTGGAAGCATGGAGAAGGGAGTTTTATTGGGGGTATTTACGGTACACCTCGATGCCAATGTATGATCACTATTCCTAATTACTAGGCCATCTAAAAAGGTGATACTGTTAGTGTTATAATTGACTGTAAATTGTATACCCCATTTGTTATCATTTAGGTATCCAACAAACTCCATGAGATATTCAGAATCAGATCTCCATACTAGCCAGCAGTCATTTAAATATCTTCTCCAGATATCAATCTCATATAAATATAGATTATGTGTGTTATCATATATGAGTTGTTCCTCAAGGTGAGCCATAAAAAGATCAGCATATATGTGAGCAAAAGAAGCTCCCATAGCCCTGCCTTGAATTTGCAAAAAACGTTTGTTCTGATAATAGAATACATTCTTGGTTAACATGTTCAGCAAGGCAGATTAAAAAGGTGTTAAAGCCGGGCTGGTACAATTCCGACTTGTGTAACCAATATTTTAATGCTTCGAGGCCGCCCAATGGGGGATGTTAGTATACAATGTGGAGACATCTAGGGTACAGAGTAACTACCCTGGCTCAAGTTGCATCTCAGAGATTACCTGAAGGAATTCCATAGTATCTTGAAAACAAGCCCGAACCCATTTCATAGGTTTATAGGTTCACAGTTCGGTACTATGCTATCAGCCCTAGGGCCTAAACAAGCCTCGCCATAACAATTCTCTGGCTTTTTCTTCCCACACTATTTACTTCCCTGGACCCCTGTCTAGTAGGGCAGCTGACGTAATCCCCGGGGTGAATTTCCTTTCTCCCATCCAATTGTCAAGGTTCCTTTTGAAGAGGGCCAAAGAGGTGCTTTGCTTGACATGTATGGGCAGTCTATTCCAGAGTCTGGGGAGTCTCTGGGTCAGGAACTTATCCCTCCAGCATGTTTTGTTTATTGTGATGACAAGGTTTAGATCCCTGGAGCATGTGGCTCTCAAGGATTGGGATTTCTTTAAGTGTAGCATGTCCAACAGCTCTGGGTTTGACATGGCCTTGTATGTTAAGCAGAGATTGCTTCTGAGTAGATGATATGCCACAGAGTATAACTGGAGTTTTTTAAGGCAGTCAGCATAGGGCATCTGATTTAGGCCTGTGATTATTTTAGTGAGGTATTTCTGTGGCCTTTCCAGTTGTTGCAGATATCTTGAGAGGTACATACCAAACTGGGCGTTGTATTCTATAATGGGTCTAATGAGGGATGAGTACAGTGGAACAATGGCCTCCTTTTTTCTGGATGAAAAGCCCTTAGTGATAAGGTGTGCCACATAGAAGGATTTCCTGACTGTTGTGGCGATGTGATTATTGAAGGTGAGACCACTGTCCACCTGTGTCCCTAAGTCTTTTATCACACTTTCGGTGTTTTGTGTACTGCCACCTATGTGGTAATTCATGGGTACATGTTTTTTTCCCAAAAGGGATAACTATACATTTCTTGGCATTGAGCTTGAGCCCATGGCTCTGGCACCAAGCATCTATTTCTGTAAGGCCCTTTTGTAAAGTATCCACATCATTTGGGGATTCAATAATGGCTCCCAGTTTGCAGTCATCTGCGAACTTTGTTAGCCAGAGTCCCATAGTGTTGGCCTGTACTTCAGTGAAGTAGATGCCAAACAAGAGCAGTCCCAGGAGTGAACCCTGTAGTACTACACTTGTCACTTGTCTGGAGCTGGATTTAGAGTTGGCTACTTTTACAGTGTGGATTCTGTCAATAATAAGCCAGTTGGCAACCCATCGAGTGACGTAGGGATTAATGCCCAACTTAGTAAGTCTATCTATGATTCCATAGTTGGGGATGGTGTCAAAGGCCTTGGCGAGGTCCAGATAGGCTGTGTGGACTGCCTTACCCTCGTCCACGGCTCTGGAGACTGATTCAAAGAAGTCAATGAGGTTCAGGAGACAAGATCAGCCTTTTACGAACCCAAACTGGGTGGGATCCAGTGTTTGAAGGTTGCCAATGTCTTTGTTTATAAGTTCCACGATAATATGTTCTATGGCCTTGCAGATCAGGCTCATCAGACTGATAGGGCAGTAGTTCCCGGGATCCAAGGTGGATCCCCCCTTGTGGATTGGGGTAACTGTAGCTGTGTGCCACTCAGTAGGCAAGAAGCCTGAGGTGAGGCTATGATTAAGCATGACATTTAGGTGAGGTGCCAGTTCATTTTGTAGTTCATGTAATACACAGCCCAGGATGTCATCTAGTCCCATGGATGCTGTATTCTCAGCTTTGGAGAGTGCATTTTTTACCTGTGTGGCCATTATTACAGGAATTTGGCAATCTTCTGGTATTGAGATTGGCCGTTTAGTGGGTGAAGTTGGCACTTAATTGGTCAGCCATGATATTGGCAATATCCTTGGGATTAGTATATTTAATGCCATTCTGTTGTAGCTCAGAGCAGATCTGAGCATTGCCATTTAGATTATTGACATAGTTATAGAATATCTTGTGGTTGTCTTTGGAATCTTTGACAATTTTATTTTCATAACTAGCTTTGGAGGATTTTATGAGGGATCTCAGCTTCTTACTGAGTCTGGTTTAAGATATTGTGTAAGAAATTGGGAAAGTGGTTCTGTAATAGAACCCCTACCTGAGACTATGGGTCTACCGGGTGGATTCTAAAGATTCTTATGGCTTTTGGGGAGGAAGTAGATGTACTGATTTGAAGGATCCAACACCGTGAGATGATATAAAGTCATGTTTGTAATAATTCCCTCATTCTTGGCCAACACCAAAAACTGATCAATTTGTTTTTTGAAACCAGGAGTTGGATCCAGTGTCATATGTGTGTAGTAGCAACCATCAGTAAGCTGTCTCTTGGCGTCAATATTATATTGGGTCCAATCCTGGACAACTACCACCCTGCCCTTATCTGCAGGTAATAAAGCCAAATCATGGTTGTTTTCCATTTCCCGTGTAGACTCCATTTCAATCTTTGAGAGGTTATTAGGTTTGGCTCGGAACTCCCTAGAATGAAAATGCAGATCTTTGAGAATACAATTCTGAAACATAAGGACATTATGATGCATTGGTGGTGTAAAGTTTGATTTGTGGTATCTAAAAGCATTCTTCAATTCAGGATTAGATGCTGTCTGAAAAAATACCCTTAAGTTAAGTAGTCTACAATATAAGGTAACATCTTGTGCAAAAGTATCTTCAGAGACATAGAAGCCAGGCATAAAATTAAGACCTTTATTCAAAACTTTAACTTGGGTGGGTGACAGAGAGGTTGATGAAATGTTCAATGCATTATTGTTGTTATCTATTTCTGAACCATCAGTTTCAACAGTCCTTCCATATTGTCTACCTTTAGAATGTTTCCTACCTCCCCTCCTTTGCCTACACCTAAAGGGACCTGTGCGTTACTTCTTTTAGATGCAGGGGAATCTGGGGTGTGCTGTGCATCAGGCTTCAAACCTGACGAGGACTCCTCACCTGAGGTGTCATAACTTGATGAGGAAAGTTTCTTTAAAATAGACCTTGGCCTTTTTCTTTTAGTAGCCTTTCTGTTGGTTTGTTCAAACCAAACATGCTTATTGCTGGAAAATGGATGCCCACTCTCATAGTCAGCTAGGTCCCTATGAAACATTCTCATTTTTCCTTCTTTCAATTGTTGTTCCAAATTTAAAAGATCTTGACTAAGTTTCTTGAGGTCAGTATTATAGGATTGTTGTCCTTCAAATTTCTTAATATCTTCACACATCTGGATGATTTCCATTATGTCTTTATCAATAGTTCTCTCATAATGGGCAGTTAGAACTTCCACAAAATTCATGGAGACTTTTTGTTGAGCTATAGCCCATTGTTCTGTTAATGTTGTGCCAATGTTATTAACTAATGGCTGTATACATACCCTAAGGCCCCTTGGTGAAATACCCTTGGTTAAGTAAGCCTTAAAGAACTTTGAATGCCATACATTGGTCCGCAGGGACCTCATGCTTTTATTTAATTTGAGAAATTGTGCCGCACATGTACTACCCAGTTGTAAGTTCTCTGACCCATTGTTCTGAATGCTTGTGTTACCAAGATCAAAAATGGCCAGATCATCCCGATATGAGTATAGACCCTGTAACAGATTGGTTAAATCCATTGGCGGTTAGTAAATTTATAAAATAACTACTTAGTAGACTACTGAACCATATCTGCCCCCTTTGAAAGATAGATATAGGAAATATAAAAAATCAAGGAGAAAATCCCCCAAATGAAACAACCAAAACCATTGTTTGATCCAAATCAAATTCCAAGGCAGAGAAAAATCAAAAGAACAAGAAATATTGTTCCAGAAAATTATTAACAAATGATTTCAAAATGTATCTCTCCGAGCCAAGTAGAAAAATCCACAGCAATGCTACATTCATATAACTTGCCAATAATAATGTTAGAGCAATTAATAGTATATGGACAATATTAGACCCTGCTATTCAGTCCCTTGAGTGCAAACATTGATTATTCATAAGCAGTGCGAAGTCCATTTAACCATAACTTCTACCTTAAAAGCTAAGATGAACCAAAATGCGTCTATATCAAAATATCTAAAGTTTACTTACTCGAACACCTATACGCTGACATGTCTTCATTGAACCACAAAAACATCGATCATCCTGAAGCACGAAATTCAACACATCGATTCGTCATGGTTGGCCCTTCTGCGGTATAGCTCCGTAAGGTAAGTGTGCGATAGTTACCGATCTTAGGGTTATGGTGCGGGTTAAGGTAAGTGCATAGATGGTAATATATGTTAGATTTAGTGTAGGGTTAGAAGTAGGGTTTTATTAAGTGTATGTGTGTAGATTATTTAGTTTGTTTGGGTATAACTTTTTAAGGTAAGTGTGCGATAGTTACGGACCTTAGGTTAGGGTGCGGGTTAAGTTAAGTGCATACTTGGTGGTATATGAAAGATGTAGTTTAGGGTTAGAAGTAGGGTTTAGTTTAGGGTTAGAAGTAGGGTTTTGTTTAGTGTATGTATGTGGTTTATTTAGTTTGTTCGTGTAGGTAGTATGTAGCGGGCAGTGGGATGGGACAACTATAACATTTCGAGTTTTTGAATTTCGCGGTTTAGGGCATTCGGTGTATTTGCGGTTCGCGGAATATGTGTCGGCATTTAGGTGTTTGGGTAAGTAAACGTTTGATATTTTGATATAGACCCAAACCATAATAGCCATTGCTGTTACCAAATATTAAATGCCACATCAGGAGAAAAAGCCTTTGGGTCAGTCTTAGAATGAGAGCAATGGTTCTGCAAAAATGACTATAACCAATATCTAACTGTTCAGTGGGGCCCCACAGGGTCAGTATTCATGTTCACTAAAACCAATAATAAGACTGAACCCACCAATGGAAATATACCTTACGTCAGGGTTGAAATATTCCTTAGAATTATGTGAAGTATCTCCTTATTCACTAATTGGCACACCCCCACAGGATCGGGTTTACTTATTGCTTAGAAAAAAGCCCTATAGACAACGCTGTGGTAATATCTAAATAGTGTAGCCCAAATCCAGACAGCTAGGACAAAACAGTTCCTAATTCATATGAATATTCAACTATTTCATGTCGCTAAGTCACCTTGACCACTGTATAATTTGCCCCCATATAGTTGGGTTCACTAAGCCCTATGCATGATATTATAATAATACAAGAAAGTATAACCTCAACCTATGGAGCTAACACAAAACTGCTCCTATTTTGAGTCATGTAAAGTTGTCAGAAATTATATTCATTGCAAGAGCACAAAAATTGTTAAGATCTAAGTAAATTGACTATCTAGGTAGTATAAGGTTGCATAATACAGCAAATATCATGCATCCCAGAACAACCTCCAAAATTCAGTGCCCCAAAAGATAGAAACAAAACCCAAAATTATAGGGCTTAAATCTAATCTTTGTAGTTCAGCAAAAAACTGATACTATCAATCATAGAGCTTATTGCAAATAACCACTGCAATCTCAAAAAAGCAATTCACTGTGTAACTCGCCCCCATACAGTTAGGCTCACTTCATTGTTCAATTTGGATGAAAAAAGCCATATGCATAACACCATAGTAATACCTAGAATGTAAAACCCCAACCCATGAAGCTGACAAAAAATACTCCTGTATTAGGTCGTATAGAAATATCATAAATGATATTCCCTACAGGTGTGCAAAAATTATCCACATTATTTAGATATAACAAAATTGTCAAGTTTCATGTCTAGTAGTTTAAAGTTGCAAAATACTAAACATACTCTGCATCCCCGAGCAAATCTTAACATGCAATGCCCCAAGAAATATAAACAGACCAAAACATATAAGACTTGTGTCTTTGAAGTTCAAATAAAAGTCCAAAGATGTTACTGTCAGTCGTGAAACTTGTTGAAAACTGCGACCTGATAAATCCGATCCTTTTCTAACTTAAATGGGCTCCCTTTCAGAATGTGGAAACAATCCAGAATTGACATGAAAAAAGTTATTCTGATAGGTATCACCATAAAAATGGTAAAAAGCACACTTCCTTCTATCGAAAGTAAACCAAAGCCAGTCCAGAAAAACACGTGTGGCACCCAGTACTCTGAGAAAATGTTTATTGAAATACAGTTACGTAGGCCCAATGTCACAAAATGAGTCAAAATAGATCCCACTAGTGATGGTAAGTCCACAGTATCGTTATATGTTCAGATTACAAAAGTGTTTAGGCACTCACGGTACTCTGTACACAGTAATTCCAACTGATTTATTTTCGAATGCCCAGCATAACCGAACAGCCAGAACTCTATAGTTGCTCCAAACCCTGAATTTAAGTATCCACTTTGTAAAAAAGTAATGATAATGTTTCTAAAAGTGAACTAGATGTATCCAATGTTCAAAAAAATTCACCAGGCCCTTCCATTAACTTTACTCGATGTCAGGCATTCAAGGAAACCAAATGCAAACTCACTGCCTTACTTGCATCTGCTCCAACAGCCGTCAAACATGAAATGGAGTAAATATACTATCCAATTGTAGGGAGGAAAGTCCCAGGTCACAAAACAACATACCTCATTAGTGGTATTGAACTTTG
The DNA here is from genome assembly GCF_019279795.1 of Protopterus annectens. Classification (NCBI taxonomy): domain Eukaryota; kingdom Metazoa; phylum Chordata; order Ceratodontiformes; family Protopteridae; genus Protopterus; species Protopterus annectens. Next base: position 1,996,686,737 of record NC_056731.1, read on the forward strand.
ATAAATTCTGATAAGGTTAGGCTATGCCTGATGCACAGCATGCCACAGGTCAACAGTAGGGGAAAGCAAGTAAACTATAAATTAAGAAAGCCCCTGCAAGTATGGCAACTGCAATGCTCCAAAAACCACATAACAATACAAGACACAGGGAACCCAGCAGACTGTAGCATTCAGAATTTTATCAAAACTAGCTGAAAAGCATAGTATAAAGTATCAAAGAAGACAAAACAGACTGAATAAATGGATTATTAAATTGGGGGGGGGGGTCTTTTTTCAGCTGGACTTAATGAGTACCTTTAACTAGGATTGTTGATTAATTAATTAACTTAGAACCTCACCTAGTGGTTTTATTTAAAAGGAGACAAGGGTCTCATTTCTTTATTGCACTGATGAAAGCTATGTAATTTTTACAGCCAAAACTGGTCTGTCTTCGTTTTCACTTTATACTATGCTTTTCAGCTAGTTTTGATTAAATACTGAAGCTACAGTCTGCTGGCTTCCCTGTGTCTTGTATTGCTATCTGGTTTTTGGAGCAGTGCAGTTGCCATACTTGCAGGGGCTGTCTTAATTTATAGTTTACCTTGTCATATAAACAAAATTTTCAGTAACTTGTCCAATTTCCCATCATTTATCTGAATTACATGTAGGTCACTTAGTTATGAAAATATGAACATAAATATGAAAATGTCAACAATAAATGGCAAACAAAGATAAATGTGTCTACTGTAGGACATCCTAGACTCACAAACTTAGTATAACTTTTTGGTAATAACTTCCTGGCCTTTGTAAGGCCACCTATTATTAGCTGGTTACAGAAGCAAGACCCAAAAATGTCTTGACACCATAAGGAGGTATGGGTACAAAATGGAAGTATACAGAAAAGGTTTTATAGGCTTCAGTAAGTTAGGAAAGATTGTTGCTGTAATTTTGTTAACTTGCTTGTTGGTGCAGTTGTTAGGAGCACAGACATTAAAATACAGACTTGGCAGTTTGGTTCTTTGCAGGCTGTTTTTTAGTTTATGTATGGATGAAAGTTTATAAGTTAATTATGTACAGGATTACTGTCTCTTACCAAATAAAGTTTATCTACAGGAGTTGCTGTCTCTAGGGTTAATATATACATATGTCAGTCTATCTATCTATCTATCTATCTATCTATCTATCTATCTATCTATCTATCTATCTATCTATCTATCTATCTATCTATCTATCTATCTATCTATCTATCCGTTTATCCATCTATTTATCTGATTTAATCTGATTTAGGTAAGACTAAAAATCAGACTATTCATATACATCAAAAGTGGTTCAGTATAAATCTCTTGTAGCCAAATACTGCAAGAGGTTCTTGTGAAGGTCAAAGGTTTATTGTGACATATCAAAAAATGGGAGTGATTCCCATTGGTGTCACAGTTCTTTCTATATAATTCCAAATGTAGCAGGTAAGTTTTTTTTTAATCCTAGCATGGTTACTCCAGATACTTGGAGCCGACAATCCTGTGGATAGATGATAAAACAACTGGTCCTGCTGCTTACTATGTTATAATTCTCATTTTGGAAGACATGTTTATTTGGGTGAAGCAAGCTGTAATACAGATTAATACAAGCTGTAATGCAAGCTGTAATCACTGTTTCTATGAAACAAAAATACATTAATGTAACCGTTATTTTCTTATCCCGGCATGGTCGAACCAGATATTATGGTTGGGCAACAGGTATGGGAACTGTCTGTTGACGAAGTGATTGGTTCTATTTTTTGTGGTTATAATTCTTTACTCTGCTGAATTAATGTCTTCTTGGGTGAAGCAGGCTGGAATACAAGCAGCGTCTACCATTACTTTTTTTATTCTGACAGAATGAGACCAGAAACTATGGGTGGGCAGTAGGTATGTGCGTCATCTATGTAATTGACCCTGCTCTTTGCTGTTGCAATTTTGGTTTTGCAAGTATACATTTGGGCAAAGCAAGCTGGAATACAAGCTATGAATGCTGTTCCTATGAAACACAAAAATATTACCGTAACCATTTTTATACTAGCAGAATCTGACCAGATACTTTGGGAGGACAAAGGGTATAGGGACTGCCTGCGTGTGAAATTATTGGCCCTGCAATTTGCTGCTATAATTCTGGTTTTGCAGGACAAATGTATATTTGGGTGAAGCCATCTGGAATACAAGCTTCTCATGTGCAACAAAAATACATTAATATAATCATTAGGTTTTATCCTGCCATGGTCAGATTAGATAGTATGGCCCCTCTATTTGCTGATGTAATTCTGACTTTGCAGGACAAAAGTGTATTTGGGTGAGGTAGGCTGGATTATAAACTATATTGTTTCTACCAAACAAAAATACATTAGTGACACTATTATTATTACTATTATTTTATCCTGGCAAGTTCAAACCATGCACTTTGGGTAGACAGTGGGTATTGGAGCTGTCTGTGGATGAAATGCTTGGCCTTGCTGTTTGCTGCTGTAATTCTGGTATTGCAGGACTAATGTCTATTTTGGTAAAGCAGTTACAATATAAGTTTGATCTACTCTTTATGTGTGACAAAAAATGCATTCATGTAGCCATTATTTTTATCACAACTAAACCACAAACAGTCAACACAGTGGCATTAACTTCTTGGCAGATGAGGATGAGCCAGGAGGCCATATGTAAATGAAAGTGACCTGTTGTCATTTGCCAAGTTCATTCAGTCATTCATTATCCTTTGGAACAGGCTTCCGATTTTCATGAAACAGATCTCCTCCCTGTACTTGTTCAAGCATAACTTGGACCAGCTGATGGAGAATCAAAAATTTACCCCAGTCTGGCACCTACGTCTCTATTAGAAAGAGAAAGCTTGTAAATGCATGACCACTCATACCCATGTTATATTCAAGTTACATATATTCTCCCTTAAATCCCATGGTATCAAAACATGTTAAATACAACTGGGAGGCACAGTTATGCTTAAAAAAGGCCCTTTGGGATTGTTGTTTGAAGGAGATTGGAGACTGTAAAGTAGTGACCGGAAAGTGTAGTTAGGCAGCATAGGATGGTGGTTTGTAGGATGACGTTGGTGATCAAGAAAAAGGAGGAGGAGTGTAAGGGCAGCACCAAGGATCAAATGGTGGGAATTGAAAAAGAGAAATTGTGAGGTGGAGTTCAGGGAAGAGTTAAGACAGGCACTGGGTGGCAGTGAAGAGTTACCAAATATCTGGGTAACTACAGCAGAGCCAGTAAGGGAGACGTCTAGAAAGGTGCTTGGTATGACATCTGGACAGAGGAAGGACGACAAGGAGACATGGTGATGGAATGAGGAAGTACAGGAGAGTATACAGAGGAAGAGGTTGGCAAAGAAGAAGTGAGACTGTCATAGAGATGAAGAAAGTAGACAGGAGTATAAGAAGATAAGGTACATGGTAAAGAGAGAGGTGGCGAAGGCTAAGGATAAGGCATATGAAGAGTTGTATGAAAGGTTGGACACTAAGGAGGGAGAAAAGGACCTGTACCAATTGGCTAGACAGAGGGACTGAGCTAGGAAAGATGTGCAGCAGTTAAAGGTGATAAAGGATAATGAGGGAAACATACTCACAAGTGAGGAGAGTGTGTTGAGGAGATGGGAAGAGTACTTTGAGGGGTTGATGAATGAAGAGAATGAGAGGGAGAGATGGTTGGATGATGTGTGGATAGTGAATCATGAAGTGCAATGGATTAGCAAGGAGGAAGTAAGGATAGCTATGAAGAGGATGAAGAATGGAAAAGCTGTTGGTCCAGATGACATACCTGTGAAAGCATGGAGGTGTTTAGGTGAAATGGCAGTGGAGTTTCTAACTAGATTGTTTAACGAAATCTTGGAAAGTGACAGGATGCCTGAGGAATGGAGAAAAACTGTTTTGGTACCGATTTTTAAGAATAAGGGTAATGTGCAGAGCTGTAGTAACTACAGAGGGACTTAACTGATCAGTCACAGCATGAAGTTATGGGAAAGAGTAGTTGGAAGCTAGGTTAAGAACGGATGTGATGATTAGTGATCAGCAGTATGGTGTCATGCCAGGAAAGGGCACTACAGATGCGATGTTTAGTCTGAGAGTGTTGATGAAGAAGTACAGAGAAGGTCAGAAGGAGTTGCATTGTGTTTTTGTAGATTTAGAGAAAGCATATGGCAGGATGCCTAGAGAGGAGTTGTGGTATTATATGAGGAAGTCGGGAGTGTCAGAGAAGTATGTAAGAGTGGTACAGGATATGTACAAAGGTAGTGTGACAGCAGTGAGGTCTGTGGTGGGATTGATGGATGCATTTAAGGTGGAGGTGGGATTACATCAAGGATCAGCTCTGAGCCCTTTCTTATTTGCAATGGTGATGGACAGGTTGACAGACGAGATCAGACAGGAGTCCCCGTGGACTACGATGTTTGCAGATGACATTGTGATCTGTAGTGCGAGTAGGGAACAGGTGGAGGAGACCCTGGAAAGATGGATATATGCTCTAGAGAGAAGAGGAATGAAGGTCAACAGGACTAAGACAGAATATATGTGTGTGAATGAGAGGGAGGATAGAGGAATGGTGAGGATGCAAGGAGTAGAGGTGGCAAAGGTGGATGAGTTTAAGTACTTGGGATCAATAGTTCAGAGTAATGGTGAGTGTGGAAGAGAGGTGAAGAAGAGAGTACAGGCAGGATGGAGTGGGTGGAGAAGAGTGTCAGGAGTGATTTGTGACAGACGCGTACCAGTAAGAATGAAAGGGAAGGTCTACAAGAGGGTAGTGAGACCAGCTATGTTATATGGGTTGGAGACAGTGGCATTGACAAAAAGGCAGGAGTTACAGCTGGATGTGGCAGAGTTAAAGATGTTAAGATTTTCACTGAGCATGACGAGGGTGGACAGGATTAGGAATAAGTACATTAGAGGGTCAGCCCAAGTTGGAACGTTTGGAGACAAAGCCAGAAAGGCAAGATTACGTTGGTTTGGACATGTGCTGAGGAGGGATGCTGAGTATATTGGGAAAAAGATGCTAAGGATGAAGCTACCAGGTAACAGAAAAAGAGGAAGGCCTAAGATAAGGTTTATGGATGTAGTGAGAGGACATGCAGGTGGTTGGTGTGACAGAGCAGGATGCAGAGGACAGAAAGAAATGGAAACAGATGATCCGCTGTGGAGACCCCTAATGGGAACAGCCGAAAGAAGAAGAAGAAAGCCTAGCAATTACCTATGAACCTATGACTATATAATCTGTGCCTTTTTAAGATTAATATGTGAATTTGTGAGAAACAAAAATGGATATTTTTACTGTGACCAGTGTTTCAGTGAAACCATGTTAAGAAAAATGTAGTGTTCTTAATGCTCTCCGAGTTTGATTTCCTCATATTTTAGTTAGTTTCTTATAAATTGTGTAGTTTTCTGGTAAATTGTTGAGGACTGCAGTCAACAAATATTGACAGGCATTTGGGTTTCAGACTTCATATCCTTTAGTATCATATACACTAAGTGCCCACCTATAAGATAACAGCAGGATTTATGTGAAAGTGACCAGTGCCTGTCTGTCTGCTTGTGGGGGCATATATAACTCTTCTGAATGGCACTAAAATGATTAACAGGTAATTATCTTTCAAAAATAATTCAAAAAGGCATCACAGTGATTTGAGATCCTCTAATATTCTGGGAGCTTGGTGACCACCTCAATCACCTAGCTTTGAAGGGGATTTTGACACATAAAGTACAAAGGAGGACATTCGCAGGGGCAGGGGTAGGGGTAAGGAGACATGCTGTTTATAAGTATGACAGCAGCAATATAACATATATGATTGCAACTATTTGCATTTTACTTTCACCACAATCTGGAGGGAGCATAGAGAGGGGGGGTAGAAAGGCAGTCACTTTTTCCACGAATGATTTATGCATCCCTGTGAAAACTTGTCTTTTTTATTCATTGGGAAGTATTATTTTTGTTGGCTTTGAATACTAAGCCTTGGTCATAATGTATTTATTTCCTTAGTTGAGATTTTTTTTTTCAGGTCATGATTGGATCAAACATATAGAAAACATGAAAAATGCACCATAGAGTATTTAGAAGCACATGGCTTCTGGAGGACTAGTGGCCCCAAGACCCCTGGTTTTATTCAGTTATTTCTGCATAATCTTGGCCAGTTCTAGTATGCTTAAAGTATGGCAGAGAAAGCTGACCAGTAAAACAAGGAAGGAAACCACAAGAAGGGATTCAGATGGTGTGGGCAGCTGAAGCAAAGCAGAATTATAAACTTTGGCCAAACTTAATACCTACTATTATGGGATGTGCTTTTGCATTTAATGTCTGTATGAGATGTTCTTGTTTTTCACAATTCAGTGTTCCCCTGACCATACCTGTTCTGGATCTGCCCCTGATAATGTTCCAGGAAAATAAGTGAGAGAAATGTGATCATTACAACTTACAGGGAAGCTCCCATATTTATGTCCCCATGAATAACTTTGGTGCAACAAGAATTATCTCTAAAGAAAGACTAGATACCCACATTGAACAGCCCTAAAATTATTCCAGATATGGACAGTCAAGAATTGATTATTATACTAAAAAATGAAAAGTTGCATTTATTAAAATGTATTTAAACATATAAAATATTTATCTGATACAAAATCAAGTGACAAGCCTAGTATACAAATTAGATTAGCCTAAAATTATTCATTGTAATGTGATGCATGTTACCTCAAAGTGTCTATATGAAATGGCTATACATTTTTAACAATATAAAATGGAAATATTATATCTGGGTATATAGTTTAAATGTTAATATGTTAAATAAAAGCTGCATGCTCTGTGGCATCCCTTTTTTCTAAGGGGCTCTCACTGATTATAAACCTCATGGAGTTTAGAAAGCATCTACAGTATTTCTGTTGTTTAATTGCTGGCCTGACAAGCCTGTTGATGTTTCATCCTTCATTCACTGAATCGTTCTCTTCCCCCTATGATAGTATAGATCAGGGGTTCCAAAACAAGCTGGAGGACCCCTTTTATAAAGGAAATATTTTGGCAGTCCCCTATCTTTTGGATTGTGTTTTTAGACTAATAATTAATATAAATAAAGCAACATTTAAACTTTAAAAAATAGTTTTATTTTAAAGGACTACAAATTAAACAGACTCCAACTTCTAAAACTATCAGATAAGCTAAACATGCCCTTGAGTTAATTTCCAGAAGGGTATCAGTCTGCAGACTATAGCAAGATTAGCACATAATAAAAGAATATAATCAAACCCTGTGCCTTATATCTGTGAAGTAAAGTCCTTTAGCATTATGCCAAACCAATTGTACCTTAAATGCAGGGCCATAAACATGGGCCTTAAATGTGACGTCCACAAGCACAGACTTCAGAACTGACTGCTCAGTCAGACAACAGCCTAAGGAACCCAAGAAAGATGCTATCCAGACAGGGTCAATATGATGAAGGGGGTTAGGTAGGAAGGAAGGAATACTGCAACATGGGAGAGAAGGTAAGATTTTACAGAACTAATCTATGTCCTTCTATTCTCATGTTGCAGTATTTTCACTGTGGGAGAGTACCACAGCTCAAGATGAGGAAAGGGTGGATGAAGAAGTTGCAGTTACCAGGAAACCATGGAGGATTGCCCTTGTGAATCCTGACTTGGCTCTGGAGATATAGTCCAAGTTGTAATGTTTGGTAAAGATCTGTAGAGAGGACTGTATGGCTGCCTCTAGTATGGTGGCTGTTCCAGGCCTTTGAGGAAGGCTCCTGAAGAGGCCACCATTCTTGTGTAGTGCACCTATACATTGTAGGGTAAGTCTTTGCCATGGTAAGAGTAGCAGAAGGAAACAGTTTTTCGTATCCGGGTAGGTATAGTTTGTTCAGATACAGCTTTTCCCAGGGTCTGGGGTGGAAAGATACAAAGACCTGATTGGACTTTTGAATTCTTTAGGTCTTGTCCAGATAGAGTCTTAATTGCCTGTGGACATCAAGGGAGTGCAACATTTTCTCACTGTCATTTTGAGGAGAGGGGGAGAAGGTGGGGAAATGACTAGACTGATTGAAGGACAGCTCATTGAGCACTTTGGGCACGAAGAAGGGATTGGTGCGAAGCGTAGTCTGCCTTTGTGGAAGATTGTGCAGGGTGGGGATGCTATGCATGCTTGTAGTTCAGAGACCCTTCTGGCTGAAGTAAGGGCTACTAATAGGAAAGTCTTCCAGGTACACATCTGCAGAGAAGCAGAGCTTGCTGGTTCAAAGGGGGCAATGCTGAGTTTCTCCAGTATGTAGTTCAAGTCCCAAGGAGGGGGAATAGGTTTTCTCAGTGGTCTGATGTGGATAACCTCTTTCAGGAAAAGCTTGACTTCCATCCTAGAAAGAAAGGGTGGTTCTATGGTAAGCAGGTTGAAATGGCAGATAAGTGCAATTCAGCTGAAGAGTATGAACGTTCTTATTTTAGGAGCTCACACACATAGGCTAGCACTAGTGGAACAACCACTTGGAAGAGGTTCATTCACCTTTGGAGACACCAGTTGGAGAACCTTTTCCATTTTGAAACATAGGATCTTCTGGTAGTGGGTTTTCTGGCCTCATGCAGGATGGATAGCATGTCCTCTGAGTACTGGTGTCTGAAGGGGATCAGTATTTTATCACCCACAGGGTTTGGCAGAGTGTATCCAGGTGTGGATGAACGAGAGATCCCTTCTGTTGTGTGAGCAGGTCCACCTTGTGAAGCAACTTGTTGTGATTGCTCTTGACAAGAGATAGAAGAAGGGGGAACTAATGCTGCCTTGGCCAATAGAGAGTCACCAGCAGGATTCTTGGCTTGTCCTTCTGGATTTTTAGAAGGACTTTCTGAATGAGTGGGAAGGGAGGGAAGGCATAAAGTAATAGTTCCTTTGAGGAAATCGAGAAGGCATCCACTCTCCAGGCTAGTGGGGAGGTGGACCCTGGAAAAGAATAGCTGCAATTGTCTGTTCTGGGGGGAGGCAAACAAGTCTATCTGTGGTAGACCCCATTGGTGGAAAATATCTACGAATACATCTCTGTGCAACATCCACTGGTAATGTAGAGAGAATGATCTGCTGAGGGCATCCACTTGATCATTGTCCTGGGATGGAATGTAAACCACCTGCAGTGTGACATGGTACCGATTGGCTAAATCCCATGCCTGAATTGTGAGCCTACAGAGTATGTAGGACCTGGACCCCCTGTTTGTTGATGTACCACATGACAGTTATATTGTCTGTGAAGATTTGGAGGGGGCCTGCCTGCATTAGAGGAAGGAATGTCTGTAGGGATAGAAGGAGAGCAGTCATCTCCCTTACATTGATATGTTTTTTCTTGAGGGAGGGCTCCCATTGAGCCTGCACCTTGAGGCCATTCATAGTGGCTCCCTACCCTAGGTCTGAAGCATCTATGTGGATACATTGAACTGGTTTGGTGGGTTGCAGAGGTAGAGGTAGGCCTGAGTTCTGGTGCACTTGGATTCACCACCTCAATTCTGTGTTCAGGTAGGTTAGGAAGGGTACCAGGAAGTCCAGGGGCTGGCTGTGTTGTGACCAGACATTTTTCAGATACCACTAGAACTTCCTCATGTGCAGCATGGCTAGGGGTAGCATAGGGAGTGTAGCTGCCATGAGGCCTAGAAGGTGAAAGAATTGCCTGGCCAATATGTGGCTGACCGGGAGGAGCTCTTGGAAGTAGTTGGCTAGGGAGTAGACTTTGTCCTGAGGAAGGAAAGCCTTCATCAAGTCTGTTCTTATCCTGCAGCCTAGGAAGGTTTTGTCTTGCACTGGGGTGAGGGAGGACTTTGTTAGGTTGAGGGTGAACCCCAAGCTCTGAAGTAGGGACATAGCGGATAGTAAGTGGTTCCTGAGAGTACTTTCCTCTTCTGCTAGAATAAGGAGGTCATCCAGGTAGGGATAATTCTGTATGCCTTTTGTTCTGCATTAGGCTACTGCTGGAGGAAGACACCTTGTGAAGACCCTTAGTGCAGCAGATAAACCAAAGGGCAATGCAGTAAACTGAAAGTGTGAAGAGGGTCCAGCAAAACATAAATATGTCTGTAGTTTGGATGAATGGGTATGTGGAGGTATGCCTCCTTCAGGTCCAAAGTTGCCATGTATGCCTTGGGAGTCAATAGTGGAAGAAGGGTTTGAAGGGATAACATTCTGAATGAAGGGACCTTCAGAAAATGGTTTAGGTAGTACAAATCCAGGATGGGCCTCCAAGAGCCATCCTTTTCTGGTACTACGAAAATCCAGAAAAAAAGAGGTCATTGTTCTCCTCTTCTCATCACTCATTAGACCCATTATAGAGTACAACGCCCCTTTTGGTATGTACATCACAAGACATCTACAACAACTGGAAAGGCCGCAGAAATACCTCACAAAGAGGAATACCGGCCTCAAACAGATGCCCTATGCAGACCGTCTCAAAAAACTCCAGCTTTACTCTGTTGCATATTGCCTACTCAGAGGTGATTTCTGCCTAACATACAAAGCTATGTCAAACCCAGAGCTGTTGGACATGCTCCACTTAAAGAAATCCCAATCCCTTTGAGCTACATGCTCTAGGGACCTAAACCTTGTCACCAATAAACAGAACATGCCGGAGGGATAGATTCCTGTCCCAGAGACTTTGCATACTCTGGAATAAACTACCTATCTATATTAAACAAAGCTCCTCATTAGCACTCTTCAAGAAAAACCTTGATGATTGGATGCGAAATAGGAAATTCACCCCGGGGATCACCTCTGTGGCGCTGCTCGACAGTGGCACAGGAAAATAATTTTCTTGGGTGGCAAAAGCCAGGGTACCTTTTTAGCTGGGCTTGTATAGGCCCCAGGGCCAATAGCTTAGTACCTACCTGTGAACCTAGGAAGAGTCTGGAGTAGAACCCCTGAACTTCTTGGCCTGAGGGGGGACCCTTTCTATGGTCCTTTGTGTGAGCAGATCTTAAATGTTCTGGGAATTAGATGAGTTGTTTTTTGGGCAGGAAGGGAATGCCTTGTGGTAGGGGTTTTTCCTGCCAGACCATAAAGTACTCTTTTTCCACTATTGCTACTACCCAGTGGTTGGAGGTGACTTTTTTCCAGCTTGGTAGACAGTGAGAGAGGCATGAGGAAAGAGGAAGGTGACTTTGGCAGTCACACATTGTTGTTTCTATCTAGAAAGGACTGCCTGGGAGTGGGTTGACTAGTGGCTGCCCTTGGAGAAGGTGCCTTTCTAGATCCTTTCATGTGCCAAGAGGAGGAGGAGGAGGATGGAGCTGGAGCCCTCCTGACATAAGGTGGCCTTGGCAGAGTAGTTTCTGTAAAACTTGGGGATGGGTAAGACCAACAAATGTCTGAAGTCCTGAAGTTCTTTGCTTTTTTTCTGGAGGCTTTTGAACAATTCTGCAGATTGTTTGCCAAACAGGAATTTGTTTTCAAGTGGTGCATCTAAGATTTTGCTTTTAAAGTCTTCAGGGAGGGGCTGAAGCCCGAGCCAGAAATACCTGCACAGCACAGAGGCTGAGACTGCAGACCTAGCAGAAGCCTCAGTAGCATTAAAGCTGTACTTTATAGAGTGTCTGGAAACCTGTGATGCTAAAGACAGCTTTGATGATGCCTGTGTTTTGTTAAGAGAGTCTGGCATGGAAGAAAGCAAAGAAGTTGCTTGAGAAACCAAGTCTAGGCCATAATTGACAATGTGGGTCTCATAACTGATTGCCCTGAAGGCCAGTGTGGAAGATGTGTAAATCTTTTTCCCCAATCTGTCCATGACCTTGCTGTCCTTGTTTGATGGCGGAAGGGAGGAGCAAGGTATTTGCCTGGATTGTTTATCTGGGGCCACAGCAGTGACTGCAGGGTCTGCCACAGGTGATTTAATGAGGGACGTGTGGTCATCAGGGACCTTGTTATGCCTGTCAGGCCTTTTGGTAGCTGGGGGCTGTGATTCAGGGGTCTTGGAGGCTTATGCAAATGCATCCAGGTAAGCTGGAATCACAGGGGGAATAGCAGAGGGGGAGGGTGACTCTACCGAAAGCAATTCAAAGTACCTCTTTTGAACCTCAACCATCTGTGTGGTATCCCAGGTCTATATTATATTCTCAAAAGCCGACAATGTTGAATCTGACATTGTCGACATGAGAATATCGAATTCTCAGAATCTCGAGCGTGTAAACGGAAATATCTGTAAGGGGAGATTTCTGTTTACTGCAATGTAGTGCGGTCTCGGAGTTGGTATATTTAAGTAGCGGGTGGTGTGGGGGGTGCCCCTGCTTAAACCCGTTAGGGTACTTTTTTCTTTTGTTTTTTTTTTTTTTGTCTTTTTATAAGGTCGATGTTTGAAGACATCAACCATATGGTGTCAACCATATGTTTTTTGATGTTTTCAAACATCGATCTTATAATATAGACCCGGCATCCCACCTAAAATACTCCCTCATTTTGGAAATTGACTCCCCAAAAGGAATATCTTCTGGGGGGAGTCTCCCTCCAAGGAATCCTCATCTGGGGAGTAATAGTCCAGAAGGGAAGCTAACTGGGATGTGTAGGTCAGAGATTCATCTGAGGAGGAAGTAGAGGAGTCTTCCTCCTGAGTTTGAGTAGGGGGACTGGAGTAAGCTGAAGCTGGCCTAGGGCTGAGAACAAGCAAGGTAGGAGCAGTAGAGGCTGTGGGCCTAAGAGCCATAAAGGCCTGTACCAAAGACTGTGAAAATGTTTGCCAGTCTGGTTGATCTTCAGTAGGAGTAGACAAATGTTTAATTTTTTTTTCCCTCTTAAGAGGAATAGGCTTAGTGGTAGCTTGTGGAGAAGCAAGCGTAGGATCTGGAATCTGGCCTGCAGGAGAATAGTCCATTTCCAGAACCGTGGGCAGGTGTCCAGAGAAGCTTGGTTCCCCCTCGACATCAGCCGAAACCAATGTCAGAGCAACCTCCGTGGATGTGCCGACTGGAGATTTTAAGGTGGCGTCCACAAAGGTACCCACCAAAATTGCTAGTTCTTCTGGACATCCCTCAGCCTCTAGATCAGTAGCTGGCAGGATGCCTGACACTGGAGGAGAGACAGTAGGCCTTAAAACCTTGGCCTTCTTTTTAGGAGGCTCTGCCACGATGGCCGACTTAGGTTCCATGCCTAGGGCTAAAAGCTTTAGTCATTGGTTTTTGAGGGAGAGTTTTAGTGCTGCCAAATGATTGTGAAGTGTTTTAGGTACTAGTGCTGCCAAATGATTGTGAAGTGTTTTAGGTACAAATGATTGGCAAATGCTACAGGTCATATGGTCATGGGATTGGCCTAAGCAGAACAAAGTTCATGCGAGTCCTTGTGCAGAATCTGGTGGCCACACTTACATTTCCCCTTTCTAGCTGACATCGGCTATTTGAAAAAGGGAGCTACAGCAACCAAAGCTCAAGAAAATGAAAAAAGAATTCCCAGTTGGGTACTTATCTGAAGACATCTTCTAAAGCACGGAGCAGAGCAATCAAGCTGATGTTCAAATGCGGCAGAGAAGTTCTGAGGTCTGTGCATGCCAACATCACATTTAACACCCATGGTTTATGGCCCTGTGTGTGGCATCCCACACACCCCATAGCAACCAGGATTAAGCTTTTGCACAGGAGCTGGCCATTCAGGTTGCCTGAGGCAGAGGATCCCATAATGAAAATACTGCAACATGAGAATAGAAGGACATCCTCTGATCTCATTTCTTTCAAACTATTCAGATGACTGTTAAAAATGTATTTAATATTGCTACCCAAGTCTTAGTATGGCATCAAACAATCCTAAATATAAATGTAAAACAAAATGACCAACGGAATGACACACTAGCTGGAGATAAAAACATGTTTTATTACCAAACAAATAAAATAGGTAAGCGCTTTCACTTTTTCTTCATCAGACCATCTACACAGAGAGAAGAGCAATCTTTACTTATAGGCAGCCCAGTTACTACCTCTAATGTGGGATAACTTCTGTCAATAACAAATGAACCTGAAGGTGTGTCTGTTGTTAGTATTGATCACATGTTTAGAGAGAGCATTGGTGGTAGAGGCACAGTGTATGCTAAGTGTTCTCTAATTCTATCCATCAAGGTTCTATCAGTTTTCCCAACATAAAATGCTTTACAGAGCATGCAATAAGCAATATAGATGACATGTGTAGTCATACAGGCAGCACCTATCCTAAAACTAAACGTATGACCAGTATCAGGGTGCTCAAAGCATCCACTTCTGTTTATGAAACTGCAAAAGTTGCAATTACCACAGGGTGTCGTATTCCCTTCAATCCCACTTACATCATGCTTGTAACTGTCCGGATAGCACAACAACCTCTTCAGGTTTTTCTTGTTCTTGTAAAGGAATCTTGGGGAGCCACCTACTAGTCTTTTGATACTGGGATTAGTGGTTAACAAGCCCCAGTGTTTCCCAATGATGTTCATAGTCATTCTGGAATCTGTGGTAAAGCTAAGTGAAACAGAAATGATGGCAGGTACAACATGTAATGGACGTGCATTGTCCCCATCCTGTTCAGAAAAATACAGTTTTGCTATATTGGCCCTAAGGGGGGGAATGGTGGTTAGTACCACATCAACCTTTCCTTTCTTATAACCTCTAACCCTTAGCCTATCCCTTAGCTGAGTAAGTTCCCAGTTGAAACCTTCTTCTGCCCCATTTAATCTAGAGACTCGAAGCCCCTGTCCCTTCACTACGTTTCTAAACAAATGAGGAGGGTGCATACTGCATCTATGGAGCAAAGGGTTCCTATAACACGGCTTTCTATAAATTCCTGTGCTCAATGACCCTTCTGCTTGTCTGTTTATAAGTATATCTAGGAATTCAATCCATGTCTCTGAATATATCAAAGAAAACTTCAAAAGGTTGGTGGTCATATTTAGGTCATGATTGAACTCAATCAGGTCCTCAGCCCCACCTCTCCAAATAAAATACAAATCATCTACAAATCTACGGTAAAATGGAATATACCGCTGAAAGACAGAGTTGGGGAAAAGACATTCCTCCTCCCAGCATGCCACAATCCTTTTGTTGGTAGTAGATTTCATCAAATACAAAAACTTTGTTCTCATTGACTAACCTCATGCTATGTTGTAATAACTCAAGTAGGGCTCGGTCATAACTGCTGTACTTATTAAGATACTGCTCAACATATGTCAGCCCAGTGCAGTTAGGGATCATTGTAAAGAGGGACTGTACCTCCATCGTCACTAGAAAATACCTCCTATTAAGGGGCTGCGTCTTAATGAACTCAAACAGGTTCTAAAGGAATTGTTTGGAATCCTTGAGGACTATTTGATTCTTATCTAGAATTGGACGTAAGTGTTTCTCTACAAAATGGAGAAGGGTTCAGTACCCCAACCCCGACCAGCCACTATTGGCCTCATTGATGGTTTAATGCTATCCTTGTGGATTTTAGGCAAACCCTGTATAACAGGGATCAGGGGCTCATTGACCAAAAAATAATTATACAGTTCATAATTGATTTTCTTATAATTCAAGCATTCCATTAATATATTGTCTATTTTCAGTTTAAGAAAATGTACATCGGTTTTAATAACAACATTATAATGTTCACTGTCACCCAACATCTCTTTCATAGATCGAAAGTAGTCATGCCTATCCATAACTACAATGGAGCCGCCTTTGTTGGCTGGCCTGATGGCTATGGTGTCATCATCACACAGTGTTTTCAATGTCAATTTTTCCACAAAAGTTAGGTTATTACTATAGCTACCTCTGTTATTATTAAAAGCTTCATGCAAATCATTTTTCAATAAGCTTAACAAAGGCTTCCAACAGTGGGTGTGGGGTAGGCATATATAAGCTAGATTTCTTAAACATGTTCATATTCACAGAATTCATACTGGTCATGTCAATAAACTGTATGTTTAGTGACGCATTTCTTGCAAACATTTTAATGTCTAAAATATTGTCAATCAAGTCATTGTGCTGCATGGGTATAAAAGAGAGACCCCTACCCAGTACACTCAGCTCAGAGGGAGTGAGGGATCTCTGAGATAAATTCCACACATTCAAGTTGTTGTGTCCCGCCACATCTTTTTCAGTGATTGGTTCATACTTTGCTCTACCGGTAGTTTCCTTTTTGTTTTCCCTCTGCTCTGTGACCGGTCACTGCTGGGCCATTGTGTCTTGGCAATGGGTAAAGGGAAGCAATTGGAGTTGCTGTTGGACCTGGCATTTCTGTCATCCAAGCTAATGTTCTGATTATTAGGAATTTTCCTCTGAACATCATTCCCCAGGGCCAGGGTTATCACACCCTGTAACCCATTTGCTCCATTAATTTAATCAGGTTTGGATTCACCTGGACAGTTATCAGTAGAATTGTCAGTTGCAGTATTCTCACGTTCTCTATGAAGAACAGCACTGCAAGTGTTCAAAGAACCTCTAGGTGCAGGTGTAGTGCTGTTACTATTTGGGTGCGCTACTGCATCTGTACGTGACTCAGCATTCCTGTTGTTATCATATGCCCAGGGGTTATACGTGAGTGATTCCGTTGGTCATTGTTATTTCGGGGTCAGGTGAAAACATTGCCCAGTTCGAAGTCTCTAGTGTCCCTATCCATTTTCAAATGTTTCTTTTGTAACACCTTCCTTTCATATAAAAGTGCAGTATCCACACGTTTGTCTATGGACGGGTCTACCATACTTACTGGAAAATGTTTATACAACTCAGTCTGTTGTGTATTAATTCTCTGCACTAATGCAACCTCCTCAGGTTTAAAAAAGTCAATTAGCAACTTTTTATCTTCAGCTAATGTGTTATTCCATTGGTTATTTTGTTTTACATTTGGATTTTGCTTTTCCAATGGCATATTTATCCCAGTTTGTGCACATTTCTTCAGTTTCCAGTCCTAAATATAATTTGAACATTTTGAATAATTAGAAGCAAATAATAAATATTCATTTCACTACTGTAGTGAATAATGATTCTATTCCTCATGCTACATACCATTTCATTTCACTACTGCAGTGAATAATGATTCTATTCCTCATGCTACATACCATTTCATTTCACTACTGTAGTGAATAATGATTCTATTCCTCATGCTACATACCATTTCATTTCACTACTGTAGTGAATAATGATTATATTCCTCATGCTACATACCATTTCATTTCACTACTGTAGTGAATAATGATTCTATTCCTCATGCTACATACCATTTCATTTCACTACTGTAGTGAATAATGACTGCATGCTCTACTCTAAACAACATTTCAGTATCAGAATGCATATAAGTACCTGTACCTGAATGCTTAACAGCTAAAGGTTTCAGACTGGAGATCAGCATGGAAACATACAACATACTGTTTGACACTACATGAAACCACTATCTCTTAAATATAGCCTCATTATTTTATCTGGTCTTGAATCTCTGTGTAAACAGCTCTGTTCAGTAGTACCATTTGATGCCACTAATTGTACCAATTAGTGCACAAACCATATAATTTTATAAAACACTTTTTCTTTTTATGCTTTTTTTCCTAACCATTTTAGGTGTTTTCACTTTTTGAAAACTGTACATTTTAAAGTTGTCTAGAAAAAAAGTGTTTTGTTAGATTTATCACTAATATTTCATTAATAAAAAGTGGGTCTATATCACATCATCGAACTCACAGGAGTTCGAACGATGTAATATTGAACCATTACATTCGAAACCCAAAAAGTACGAAAACACAGAACAGCGATTTTTTTTTCCCCGGGGATTTAAACCATTAGGTTGTAAAGTATTATATTTAATAATAAAAATTGATTCTTTTTTCTTAAGTAAGTATTTTAACATTTCCTCACCGGCAAAATATTGTAAAACCTGCTCTAAAACTGTTACTTTTAAGTTTTTGATATCTCCTAAATGTACTTTTTTAAAATGTTCCGCTACGGGACTTATAACTTTGTTTTTCTTAATGTCCCTGATATGTTCTTTTATTCTTTCACTTAAACTTCTTTTGGTTTTACCTATATAATAGTTTCCACAAGAACATCCTATAGCGTAAATAATTCCCCTACTTGCACAAGAGAAATATCCTTGAGTTTCAAACTTCTTTTCATTTATTTTCTCAAACGTTGCCACTGTAAATTGGCAAATCGAACATTTTCCACAAGGAAAAGTTTCTAATCCTGTTGGACTTTTAGTAATTTTTTCTTTTGGTTTACTATATTTGCTATGAACTAGAAAATCCTTTAAATTCAGTCCTCTCTGAAAGGAAAACCTTAATTCTATTTGTGAAAGTGAAGACACTTCTTTTTTTATATGCTTCCAATACCCCTTTAACAATTCATTAAACCTATCTGAAAAAAGGGTATATTTAGTAACAAAAAATAATGAACTATCCATTGATGTTTTATTTTTACAATTTTCTAAATTTTTATTATATAAATTTCCACTGGTGATTTTGGAACTTCCATAGATTTTAGCATAACTAACTAACACTATATATTGTTTATAGCCCCTTCTTAAAAACATGTCTATGGCTTTCTCAGCTTCCTTCCGTGATTCATTCTTATCACTACATAGTCTCTTTTTCCTTAGTAATTCTCCATAAGGAATAGAAGTTAAAGTATGAGATGGATGACAACTAGTGACATACAGCATCAAGTTAGACTGATTGAACTTTCTATGTATACTAGTTTTAATCCTGCTTTTCATTTTTCCTTCTAAAGTAATATCCAGAGAATTTACCACTGTGCCCCATCAAATTGAATTTCATATTCATTATTGTTTAGGTACTGCAAAAATTCTGGTAGCTCTTCTTTGTCCCCCTGGCACAAAAATATAAGGTTGTCTATAAATCTGAAGTATTTTATGACATGACCTCTATAAAATGTACTTCTATATATGTGTATACTTTCCACTAGACCCATAAACAACTTTGCATACGCTGGGGCAAAAGCTGCCCCCATTGCTGTGCCCTTATCTTGTCTATATAGGCTCCCTTCAAACTCGAAAATATTATTCATTAGACAAAAATATGTTAGCTCTTTGATGTAATGAGTTCTAGTATTATCACCCAGAAAATATTGTATTGCCTCTAAGCCATAACAATGTTGTATACTAGTGTATAAGCTAACCACATCTACTACTACAAAGTACATTTCTTCCGTCCATATAATATCTTCTATCTTTTTCATAAAGTCAAAAGAATCTTTTATATAAGATGAAAGCTTTAACACTTCTTTTAACAAAAATTCATGTAAAAAACAGCTCAAATTGTGGGTAAAATAGCCACTGGCTGATACTATTGGACATCCTGGGGGGTGTTGTAAGTTTTTATGAATTTTGGGGACACAAAAAATCTAGCTATTCTCTTTACTTACAAATTTGTTTTTCACATCATTAGCTGTAAAATAATGCAGTCTCATCCCCTTGTCCAACAACATCTGGAAATCATGCTGTGCTTGTTTTTACATTCACTTTACTGTATACTGATTCGTTATTTAAATGTTGCATGCACATGTCACAGTAATCCAAAGGGTTCATGACTACCAACTTGCCCCCCTTATCAGAGGGCTTAAACACTATTTTATCATTAGTGCTTAATTATAAACTATTAAAATATTATATAGGTGAAACCAAAAGAAGTTTAAGTGAAATAATAAAAGAACATATCAGGGGCATTAAGAAAATCAAAGTTGTAAGTCCCGTAGCGGAACATTTTAATAAAGTACATTTAGGAGATATCAAAAACTTAAAAGTAACAGTTTTAGAGCAGACTTTACAATATTTTGCCAGTGAGGAAATGTTAAAATACTTACTTAGGAAAAAAGAATCGATTTTTATTATTAAATATAATACTTTACAACCTAATGGTTTAAATAAGGAATGCAACTGGCAAAGCTTTGTTTAAAAATGTTTTAGCTTTAAGAAAAAATTTCTCTCATTGATTTTTAGATAATTGGGTATAATTGATTAATTAAGTAATGTTGTGTATATAAAAAGAGAACTTGATGAATGAGATTTTTACTCTCTAAAGGCTGGATGCGGCCGAGGCGCTAAGAGATTTTATGCTATTTATTGTGAAAAAAAAACGTTTGGTGAACATAAGAACAAGACATCATTGGTCTTTATATTACAATATAGTTCAAGAAGGGAAATGTTGAAAGTATATGACATTGGATTGCATTTAGAATGCCTACATTCAGTAGCATATTGTGATTATGCTTCTGTGCACGGCTATTTGTTATAGTATCTCTGCTACCTTTAAACTACAACAAAAAGAAAAAAAAATCTTGCTTTTTCCCACTTTCTGAAAGTTAAGAAAGTTCAGTTACAGATTTGCTGTTCTGAACTGTTTGGAAGTTTCAAGAAGGCCAGTGCTTGCTTGGGCTAAAGGGAAGTCTCTGTGTTCACCAGTGGGAGTGGTTAACACTGAACAGCCTGCTTGTCCCTGGAGGAGTGGTTACTACCTAGAAGCTATAGTTTTATTGGCCATTTTGGGTCAATTCTAAACTCCTTGATCTCTCTCTCTTAAAACCCTACAACTCTCTTTTTGCGCGGTTTTGCGCATTGAGCAGTGTCAGGCAGCGCCTCCTAAACAGGTTTAAACTATTCCAGGCTCCATAAAGTCTGCTCTTCACTTTTTCCCTTAGTACTGTTCAAACTCTCAAGGTAATCACTCTATTCTCTTTCTAAAGCCCTGCACTTGCTCAGCTCTTATAAGGAAACACTAACTAACTAAAGCACTACACCCTCCTTGACTTCTCATAACTATTAGTCTCCTGATTGGTCCTTCCTGATCAAGTGAAAAATCATTTCCCTTCCCTAATCTGATCAGTAAAAAAACAGTTCCCTATACTAATCTGGTATGTCCAAGGGTCAGTTTCAAGGTTACTCTCCAGTCCAGCTGGTGAATCTGGGAATTTTGAGACAATGTTACAATTGCCTTATGTACACAAACAACCCTCTCCTCCTTCCAACAAACTCTAATACATGTGAGAGATGCAGTTACACAGCCAAACTGGAGGCAGAGCTCTCTCAACCCAAGACTGGCACAGTCAGTCAGGAGAGAAAGGTAACCACCCACACCACAAATCCAGTCTCACACAGACCTATTGCATCTGCATACCCAACACATAAACACACAAAAACATACTCGGAGGCTCTAAATAAAAATCTGCCTATAACAGCAAAGACCTCCTAAGCAGATATCCAAGCAACAGCCACCCCTCAACAATACCCACGAATCACATATCTCACAAAATCAGTGTGCCTCACAGTCACAGCCCTTAAGACCAAACAACACACCAAATACACTTGTTATAGGGGACTCTATTGTCTGGCACACTGACGTCCCGCTCACCAGACTGAACAAGGAGAAGGTCACTGTAAGCTGCCTGTCGGGTGCCAGGATCTGCCACATAATGCAAGCACTTAGGTCACTCCAAAGCAAGTACAAGTATGACTCCGTCATTGTCCATGCTGGTGTGAATGACCTGAGACGTACCTCCCTGGACTACATGAAAAGATACATAGAGGAGCTCTCTGACCATGTAGCCCAGGCTGGTATGACCCTGACCTTGAGTAGCATCTTGCCCTCACCAAGAATGATGCCACAGTATAAAGACAAAATGATCAGTTTCAACAATTGGCTAAAGTATTGATGTTATTCAAAGGGGATCCAGTGTCTGTCAGCCTGGGATGACATGCTCGACAAGCCACGTTGCTTCGCTAGGGGCGGCTTGCACCTGTCACCCTTAGGCTTTTGTATACTGGCCAAGGCTCTTGCCACCCCCATAGTGCCTTTTTTAGGCAAGGCTCAAAGGACAAACCCACCTCCATAGACAACCCAAGGATAGAAAAGGTAATGCTACTCAATGCCAGAAGTCTAAACCTCAAGATGCACGCACTCGAGGCTCTCCTCAGTATGGAGAAAATCGATGTCAGTGCAGTAACAGAAACCTGGTTCAAGGCTCCTGAGAGCACCCCAGCACTACCAGGTTATAACTCATACCATGCGTTTTGGCCCCAAAACTCGGACCGAAGCACAAAAGGAGGGGGAGTATCTATATTCATCAAAGATACCTACACCTCCAGGTTAGTGGCACTGCACGAAGCATTGGAAACCATCCATGTGCAACTAACAGCAGGCAAAACTGCCTTTCAGTTTGTAGCCTGCTACAGAGCACCCTCCCTATTACAGGAACCCCACTTGGCATTCCTGAGAACACTGGAGAATATGAAGGTCTCTCCAAACACTATGTTATTGGGTGACTTCAACTACCCAAACATTGACTGGTAAAACTACTCAAGCCCAAACACCCTCGCCCAATGGTTCCTTGAATTTATAAACTCTAATGCAATGGAACAACTGGTCACCACTCCCACAAGAGGGAACAACATATTGGACCTGGTCATCACCAACATGGGGACTCTATGT
The DNA here is from genome assembly GCF_019279795.1 of Protopterus annectens. Taxonomy (NCBI): domain Eukaryota; kingdom Metazoa; phylum Chordata; order Ceratodontiformes; family Protopteridae; genus Protopterus; species Protopterus annectens. Next base: position 1,996,709,099 of record NC_056731.1, read on the forward strand.
TCCACACCAGAGGTAAACCCTCATTGGTAAGATCAGACCATAAACAAATTTCCCTGGACATCCATATCCCATCCCCACCCCCAGCCAAGGAAATCACTGTAAAGAATTTCTCAAAAGCCAACTTTGCACTCTCAAGACTGAGGTGGAATCCTTCAAAGCCCCTGGGCCAGAGGATAATACAGCCCAATCTGCAGAATCCTTTACAAATGCATTCTATGAGCACCTGCAGGAATGCATGGATCGTGCTATCCCAAATAAAACCAAGACTCACTCCTCCAAAAACAGGAGACCGGTTTGGTGGACCCCGGCCATAAATAAACTATACAACAGAAGGAGGAAGCTACTACATGACAGAGCAAAATCCCAAAAAGGGAAGGCATCTCTGATCAGTATTAGCAAGAAACTTCGATCCCTCATAAAATCATCAAAGGCCAGTTTCGAAAGAAAAATTGCCCTAGACACTTAAGATAATCACAAGGCCTTCTTTAGTTATGTCAGGAACATGGGCAGAAACTCCCAGATATGCTCTGAATTGTTGCATAATGGTACAAAATATACCGAACCTACAGACATAGCCAACATCCTGGCAGACAGATTCAGCGCAAACTTCTCCGCCCCTTCCCCCCCAAAGGAGCAAATGCCTATCCCAACTGAATGTAACCTCCTTGATATCACAGATGCACAGGTGAAAGCTGCCCTCTCCAAAGCAAAAAATACAGCATCTATGGGACCGGACGGTGTCCAAGGCTGTGTCTTACATGAGCTCCAAGAAGAACTGAACCCTCACATTAAGTCACTGTTCAAACTTAGCCTTACTACAGGATATGTACCCAAAGAATGGCGTACAGCTACAGTGGTCCCACTCCACAAAGGTGGTGCCACAACGGACCCCGGAAACTATTGCTCCATAAGCCTGACTAGTCTGGTCTGTAAAGCTATGGAGCATATTATCATGGAACTCATAAACAAAGACATTGGGAGCCTCCAGACACTGGACCCTACCAAATTCGGCTTTGTTAAGGGCAGATCTTGCCTCTTAAACCTAGTTGATTTCTTTGAAACAGTTACCAAAGCCATAGATGAGGGCAAGGTAGTCCACACAGCCTACCCGGACCTCGCAAAAGCCTTCGACACAATACCCCACTCGGGCATCATAAATAAGCTTACCAGCTTAAATATCAACCCCTATATCACAAGATGGGTTGCAAACTGGCTCAGAGATAGAACCCACATGGTCAGAATCACAGGTGCCATGTCCAAATCCAAACCAGTTACAAGTGGCATCCCACAGGGCTCAGTTCTGGGACCTCTCTTGTTCGGTATATACTTCTCTGAGGTTCAGGCTAACACGGGGGGATTATGGCTGACAAAGTTCACAGATGACTGCAAACTGGGGGCCATAATCGAATCTCCAGCTGACACAAGTATCCTCCAAAAGGGTCTCACAGAGATGGATGCTTGGTGCCAGAGCCACAGCCTCAAGCTAAATGCTAAAAAGTGCATAGTCATCCCCTTTGGGAAAAACAAGGTGCCCACAAATTACCACATAGGTGGTAATCCATTAAGTACGAAGAAGTAATTAGAGATTTGGGGACCAACGTAGATAGTAATCTCTCCTTTGATAATCACGTTGCCAAAGTGGTTAGAAAGACCTTCTACATAGCCCACCTTATCACGAAAGGGTTCACATCTAGATCAAGACAGGTCATTGTGCACTCTGCTCGTCACTTATCAGGCCCATAATTGAATACAATGCCCCTTTTGGGATGTACCTTACCCGACACCTGCAGCAACTGGAGAGACCCCAAAAGTACCTCACCAAGAGGATCATGGGCTACAAACAGATGTCCTATGCAGCTCGACTAAAGAAACTCCAGCTCTACTCAGTTGCTTACCACCTACTCAGAGGTGATCTATGCCTGACGTACAAAGCCATGTCAAACCCAGAATTAATGGACATGCTCCACCTCAAAAAATCCAAGTCCCTTAGAGCTACACGCTCCAGGGACCTAAACTTCTGCACAAAAATAAATAGGACATGCTGGAGGGACAGATTCATTTCCAAGAGACTCCCCTCACTCTGGAATAGAATGCCAATTCATGTTAGACATAGCCCCTAACTGATCCTCTTCAAGCGAAATCTGGACGCGTAGATGGGAAATCACAAATTCACCCCTGGGATCTCTTCTGTGTCCCTGCTAGACAGAGGCACAGTAAACTAATCTTAAAAGGGTACCTTCTGTGACCTACTTTACAGAGGCACAGTAGGCTAATCTAATAGGGAGGCGGAAGCCAAATACACTCTGACTAGGCTTATAAATGTCCTAGGGAAGATAGCCTAGTATCTACCTATGAACCTATAGGTTCATTGGTTCATAGAAGTTTATCAGACTAACCACGTTTATCCGGAGTTGTGTCAATTGTCGATAGTTAGATGAGTGAAGTTCACAGAGGTAAGAATCTATGACAGTTAATAATGACTTCCTCTGTCCATGAGGGACATGCTTTCCACCCCAGGACTGAATTTGTAGTTAACCATCCATTGATCTCGGTTGTGTTTGAAGATGGTCATTGAGGGGCTGTGTTTCACGTGAATTGGAAGCTTGTTCCAGAGAAGTGTCAGACTCTGAAAGATGTATCGATTTCTCCAGCATGATCTGTTCATGTCAGAGGCTAGGTTAAGATCCCTGGAGCAAGTAACCCTCATGCAGTTTGATTGACGAATTTGTAGCATTTCCGTCAGGGCTAGGTCAGAGCCTTTCCTGTAAGCCAGGCACAGATCACCCCTTAGCAACCTTTGCCTGGCTTGGTTTTATTTATTTATTTATTTATTTTCACTGTTGAGATGTTGTTGTCATATTTCAATAAAGTAAAGTTTTTTGAAAAAATATTTACATACCAATGAGCCTCACAACCCTATTTTGCAAGGATATCAAAAGAATCATTGTGGAACTTATTCAGGTATTCAGACAGTCACATGAAACCTCCTTCTCCATGACCTATATCTTAGAATAGTTTTGTCAAAGGTAGATCTTATATGTCTAACGTTATCAAGTTTTTTTTTTCAGATATGGCCACTGTCCTGGATGAAGGTTCATCTGTACATATAGCTTACCTTTCCTTATCAAAAACCCTTAACACTCTTCCATATGATGGAATCATACATACACCAATAGATCTGAAGTTTACTGAAATTGTAACACCTGGAGTCTACAACTGGGTTCCTATATTTTCAACCCTGTCACCATTAGAGTCTTCAAAGATCTGCCTAGGGCCACTCCTTTTTGACATATTTTTCTCAGATATCAAAACTGACTATGTTGCCTGGCTCATAAAATGTGCAGATGACTGTACATTTGAGAACATTGTCCTTAACCTCACTGATATCACATCAAAATACAATTTGCCTGGCAGTTGTCATAGAAGCTAAGATTGCAAGCTATAGTTCCTCTGGTACAGGGGTTGATACCCTCAGCTCTTATGTGCAAATCACTTAACCAGACATTGTTCCTTTGTTGCTCTGAAAAGGGGCTGTATGTGTGCCAAAGGGGCCTACCTGGTTAAAATGATTATTATTATTACATAGTAATGCCACAGTAGATATAGTCATGCCTTCATTGTAAGAAAAATACTGCATTTTTATGCCTGGCACTATTGATGGGTATCATTTTGAAGACAACAAAGTAATGAAAGACCTTGAAGTTCTTGTACATGATATCCCTAGGGCCAGTGCCTTCTTCAAAGCATACAGAGTTGACCCATGAACCTACATGGCAGTGGGGAATCATATCAAAGAAGTAGCAGTCCAATATATATAGCTGTTATCTGACTAGTTATAGAATACTGTATCATGTTCTGTACCCTGCTCACATCCCTTCCAGTCTGTACCCTACTCACATCCCTTCAGGTGCTATTACTCACATCCCTTCAGGTGCTATTTCTCATATCCCATCAGCTGCTACTACTTACATCCCATTAGGTGTTACTATTCACATTCCATCAGGTGCTAGCACTCACATCCAATCAGGTGTTACTACTCACATCCCATCAGCTGCTGTTACTCATATCAAATGTCAAACTACCCCAGTTGAGTCAAATATGGCAGGTTAGCTATTAGTTACTCCTATACACAACTCCTTAACCATAATATACAATCAGCCTATTAAATCTAGATATATCAGATCAAAATCTAAACATTATCAAAGACTTATAAACAAATTCCTGAAGCGTACTGTAAACTTAACACTATAACCTCACAATGAATGGAGATATTCACCCAAACCCTGGCCCTTCCACTCTAAATAGCTCAACCTCATATGCTAATAATCCTACCAATTCACTATCTATAAATAGGTCCCCCAACTCCCTCCTGGTCTGCCATCTAAATATTAGAAGCATAAATAATAAAGTATATAACTTACATGCCCTCCTACAAGTCCAATCCCCTGATATTCTGTGCCTAAATGAAACCTGGCTAAAACCATCAAACTCAGATAATGAAGTTTTATCACCGGGGTATAATATACTTAGACATGACTACACTACTAGGAAGTTAGGTGGGGTAGTTGTACTCTTCAAATCTACACTAAATGTTACCTCAGACCCCATACAACCACCCCAGGTCAATAAAGCAGAAATATTTTCTACCAAGTTCCAAATTAACAAAAATAAATGTATAAATATTGTCTGCTTGTACATTCCCCCAGGGAATAATACCAGTTCCCTAGAAGTCATCCTCCACTGGTTAGCTAACAACTATCCACAAGAAACCATTGTACTTGGAGATCTTAAACATTGACTGGAACACCTGCTCCTCACAATCTCCTACCACCTATGTAAACCTGAATGGATTCACACAGGTCATATCCACCTCCACTAGGATAGGTAAACTTAATCATAAAGAAAGTATACTAGACTGGACACTAAACAACAGCCACCCCCAAATATATACATCAGGGACCATCCCTGATGACCTCAGTGATCGTTTTCTCACCTTTATTTGTAAACACAAAACCAATAATTCCCATCAGCCCACCCATAGAACAGTAAGAAATAGTAAAAGCTTTAATCCAAATAAGTTTCAGGACAAACTCAAATCATGCAATTGGTCTGCCCTAAAACACTTGCCCCTAGATGAAGCCGTTGTTACTTTAACAATAAATTCCTTACCATGCTCGATTCTCATGCTCCTGCTCGCTCCACTAGGACCAAAACAAAAATCGCACCATGGCTCTCTAAAGATACCAAATCAAAAATCATACTCTGAAATAAGGCATGGGCTACATGGCGTGCTACAAAAGCCCCTCTAGGTCAAATTAAATTTTGGCAAATAAGGAATGAGACAAAAAGATCCATTTTGCTAGATAAACAAAACTACTATTTCCATCTCCAGCAAGGAAACCAAAATAACCCTCAACAGGTCTGGGCAGGTATAAATAAACTACTGCCCTCAGGTCAAACCACCACTCCAGCTCCCTTAGCATCTACTGATAAACTACAAGAGAATGTCACTAAGACCTTTAATAGCTTCTTTACCAAGAATATCCAAGCCCTAGCTAGCCAAAATACCCCCAAACTCCTCTAACATACAGGATACAATTCTCAAAACCCAGCCTTCCTTTAGCTCCCAACCAGCCTCTACATTTTTCATTCATACACTAATCAAAAAATTAAAACCTACTACCCTAGCTGCTGACCTTCTCCCTGCTGAATATTTACAAAAAGCTGCAGATACTACAGCATACCCCATTTCCATTCTAATTAATTGGACCATATCAGAAGCCACAGTCCCCTCTATCTGGAAAATATCTCATGTCATACCCCTCCAGAAAGGTGGTAGCTCTACTGAGTTATCTAATTATAGACTCATAGCCATCTTGTCACCACCTCTGGCAAAAATTATGGAAAAGTGCATCTATAAACAACTTCTGTACTATATAATCCAGAACAACCTACTGGCTAACTCTCAGCATGGCTTCAGGCCACATCATAGTACCACCACAGCCCTCCTCACCTTCTCCAGTGCTATAACTTATAACAGGAAAAACAACAAATTATCCTCAGTCCTTTTTTTGGATCTCTTAAAGGCTTTTGATATGGTTAACCACCATCTACTCATCCACACCCTGACAACAATGTCTCTAGGCAATCGCTCTCTCCAGCGGTTTCAATCCTATCTGCACAATAGACAACAAGCCATCCTATGGCAGAACAAACTATCTAACCTCCTAACCAACACCCTAGGTGTCCCCCAGGGGTCTATTCTGGGACCTCTTCTGCTTTCCATTTTTATTAATGACCTCCGCACTGTCATTGCAAAAGCTAACTGCATTCAATATGCGGACGACTCCATGATGATCTGCACTGCCACCTCCTAAACAGAGCTACAGACACTTACTCAGAGTACTTTTAACTTAGTTGAAAATTGGCTTGCTGACTGCTGTCTGATTTTAAATCCCAACAAAACAAAGCTCCTACTTTTCTCCCCCACCCAAAGATCCCCGGTGTTATCTCTCTCCATTAAGTCTAATAATGGTACTATAATCTCCCCAGATGACCACACCACACTCCTAGGAGTTATTGCAGACAAAAATCTTAAATTTGATGTGCATGTCAACAAAACTATCAAAACCATTAATAAAAACTTGGCTCACTATATAGGATAAAGCCATTTTAACCCCACCTGCTAGGACTGCCATTGCCCACTTCTATCTACTCTCTACCCTCTTCTATGCCCCCCTTTACTTGCCAATTTAAACAAAACTGAACTTAACAAGCTCTCTAGCTGCTATAATAACATAGTTAGATTTGCCACTGGCCTGCCCTACAGAACACATCACTGTAAAAACCTAAAAAGTCTCAGATGGCTAGAACTACCCAGGCAGATTCAGTATAACCAAGTTACTGTGGCTCATAAAGTACTTAACCAACCTGAAAATGCACCTGCACTGAAAAACATTATCTATCCCCACTTCAACCTCAGACCACTTTGCTCAAATCCAACAATTCAGCCGGTGACTCCCTGTTCGGCAACTCTGTTGGCAAAACCTGGAACTCACTACCTGCTGACATTACCCTAGATACTACCCTATCTCAATTCAAGAAAACTCTCAAGCAGTATTTCAAGTCTCAGTGGTTATGTCCTTACTCCAAGCCTGACTAAATATTTAGTCTTACTTGTGTAACAATACTATTTTTTAAATGGAAATCATTTGTGTTTTAATTGTGAGATTGTATAACTTTCAGAGTCTGTAAATTGTGTTTAATTTGTACTATGTTAAGTTTGCTTGTGTAACTACCTTTGGAGCTTTTCTCCCTGGGCCTCCATTGAAAATGGACATGTATCCAGTCGGACTATCCCGGTGAACAAATGTAAAACAAAAATAAAATAAAATAAATAAATAAAATATCCCAATAGGTGCTTCTATTCACATCCCATCAGCTGCTACTACTTACATCCCATTAGGTGTTACTACTCACATCCCATCAGCTGCTACTACTTACATCCCATCAGCTGCTACTACTCACATCTCATTAGGTGTTACTATTCACATCCCATCAGCTGCTACTACCCACATTCCATCAGGTGCTACTTCTCACATCCCATCAGCTGCTATTACTCACATTCCATCAGGTGCTATTACTCACATCAGCTGCTACTACTCACATCCCATCAGGTGCTACTACTCACATCCCATCAGGTGCTACTACTCACATCCCATCAAGTGTTACTATTCACATCCCATCAGCTGCTACTACTCACATCCCACCATCTCAAGGATTACTTGCATAAAGTTAGACCCTCCTAGTAAAAAAGTCTGCATATCACTGCTGGAGCCTTCCTGTGTCCTGACAGAGTGCTCTTCAAACTATCTGGAGATATACGGAACTGAGTATATTTTTCTGGCACTTCAGAGTTGTGTACTGGTAATTGTTGTTTGCAAGGGAGCCCACAGGATTTTTTGCAGGGGGGGGTGCAAACCCAGAGCCCCGCCCACGCAGCCCTACCCATGCAGCCATTCCACTGTCCCATTACTTAGCTATTTATCCCCATTTGCCATAGACACTGTTCAAATCTCTCAGTGTGCATACTGTTTTATGCTGTACTTCTACAATGATTACAGATATTTTGATTTAATTTACAACTTTTATTTCAAATTTTATAGCACAAACACTGATAGACATTTACTAAACCTAAACAAAGAAATAGTCTTACAATGAAAACAGACTTAGCATTAAAACTTCTCTACCTTTGAAACCCACATTCACTGAAACAGCATTGAAACCCACATTCAAAGAAAATGCATCTGACCAGTCAGGGAAAGTTTACCTTTGGGCTGTTTTCAAATCATAGGCTCCTTGCACACATTTTTAAAACTATGCAAACGCTCTTTGATTCACCTTCCTGGTTGTATTAATTATACTATATAATAATTTAATTATACCCCTTGTATAATACAGCACCACTTGTTAGAATGTGTTTTAAATGTATAGTTCTGAACAGTTTTCCTTTAAGCAATGAAACAAATCATATGAACCAATAATGACAAACTGCCCAGTTCAGAACATTTCAGTCATAAAGGGCCACTCAAACTTCTGTCATGCAATCCACCAATATCAATCAATATGCAGAATCTCTGCAGAAATAAAAGTCATCTGAATAATTCCACATTAAAGAGATCTGAAACCAATGAAGAGGTCGTTGATAGAAAACTTTATATTTCATTGTTTCATTTACAAATTCAGTGTCTGTTGCCCTTGAAGAATAAATTGCCTATGTTACATTAAAAGAAATGGTAATCACCATGGTATATTGCAATAGGAGGCATCTCATCCAAAGGAGGACATACTCAGGACTGCAGCACACACCCCCTTCAAATACAAATCTGCATGCAGTGGGAGTAGAACCTACAGCTCTCTGCATCAAGATGTAAGTTTTCTACCTGCTGTGCTACTAACACTGCTTTAAAACTCTACACCACAACAGTGATACCATTTGCTAAACAAAACAGTTGCACATTTTAAGCAGACTTAGCATGAGCAGCAGTAAACTTCTCTTCCCTTGAAGCTCACATTTCCTTGAAAACGCACTTGAAAAAAAATTCCACCTGCTAACTCTGCATTTCACTCTCTCTCTCTCTCTCTCACTCTCACACACACACCTCAACCTCTTAGTGCAGGAAATCTGGACAAAGCCTAAAATAAATAGGGACAGATTATAAATATTGCTCTCATGAACTTAGAAAATTGCTAGAATAACAGGATTTGTGTTAGTATGCATTTTTCTAAAAGATATAACATCTAAAACTCAAATATCTTGTCATTATTTAGCAACTTCGATCCTTTTTAGGAGGAATATGGGGCAAAAACCTGGACATTCTGCAAAAACCTGGACAGCTGAAGGGTATGCTACCTCCCTCTTACACACACACACACACACACACACACACACACACACACACACACACACACACACACACACACACACACACACACACACACACAGACACACACACACACACACACACACACACACACCCTCTCAATGTCTTAGCACAAGAAATCTGAATAAAGTCTGTTATAATGTTGGGGGCAAAGACCTAAAACTGGGGACACATTTAGAAAGTTGCTACAGTAATATGATTTGTATTACAATACATTTTCTGAAGGATATTATGTCTAAAACTGGGAGATTTTTCAAAAAAAAAAAAAACAGAATTTTTATGAAGAACAGACCAAAAACATATGTCAAAAATCAGGACATTCTATGAAAATCTGTACAATTGAGAGGTATGCACACACACATCCCCCTACCTCCATAGAAAGTGGCTAGAACAAGTTTTGCATTAGTATGCATTTTCTGAAGGATATGAAGTCTAAAGCTCAAATGTCTGCCATTATTTTCTGACTTCAGTCCTCAATGATTTGCCAGAAAAACACAATTTTGTGAGAAACAAAACAAAAATATGAGGCAAAAATCTGGATAATTGCAAGTCAGGTGTGTTCTACTGGCAGCTGACATGTGCATTCATGTTATGTTGGGGTCTACTGTACCCTATTATAACATGTTTATAGCATGAGTGCACTCCTACACTCATTTATAGCATGAGTGCACTCTTACACTCATGCTCTGATGGCTCTTGTTCAGGTGCATGAGTCAGCAGATGCACAAGCACAGCCCTGAGCCATTTGCTGCTTTGCATACACTCCACACAGTCTACCCCCACAAGGTGTTGTGCTATCAGCAGAGACACTGACATTGCAAATCGTGGAGCAGATTTAGTTTATCTGGCAGGAGAGAATCAGTCCGCAAGCTTTGGGCAAGCTGACAGATGTTGATGCAATGAGGGAAGACAATTGTAGGTGCAGAGTAACTGTACCGTTCTTGGGCCCAAACTACATTTTTTGTCAGTACATGTAAACAATTTAGTTAAAGCAGGAGTAGATTACAGGGTAAATGGATCCTTTGCAAATGAAGCTTTGGAGTCAAGTGATATTCTTACACACATCAGGTAACACCACTATCAGGACGCACACATATTACTCAAGAAGTCTCAGCCTATAATGACTTTAATAATTACGGAGTGCATATTTTTCTGGTTGCATTTACTAATTTTGTCACGTTAATATTAATTAAGCAGATAAGCAGTTTTGATGACTCATTTTCTGCAGCATTATTTTGCCCCATGCCTTTAATAGCACTCAACTTCTTTAGCCCAAGAATCGGACAAAGGCCCAATATACAGGACATTTTTTAATTATTACTTTTAATTCACTTAGAAAGTTAACAGAACAACAGGTTTTACATCAACCTGCACTTTGAAGATTATGTATGGAAATGTAATGTCTGGCTTCATTGGCGGCAATCTTCAGTGATTTACCAAAAAAAACTTTTTTTTTTTTTTTTAACGAGGAGCATGACAAAAATATAGAACTGTTGAAAGCAATGCACCAGATAAACTGCCCAAAGCTAAATTACCAGGCTGTATTTCATAAGAGGTGGTGGAGAGATGCTCTCCCAGACTCTGAAAGCGTTACGATTAATTTACGTAAGAAAAAAATGTTCACTTTTGTCAGTCACTGTTAACAGCCATTACCGATGTCACAGGTTACAAATGAGAAAGATATCCTTTCTAGTCCCCATTCAGAATCACTCTAGTGTTGTTTCGGGACTGGGAGGGATTCAGGCAGCTAGAGGACCTCACTTTTCAGGTTTAGTGCTGCAAGATGATGGACTTTAAATGATGCTAAGAGGGGTGGACATCTCTCCCAATTAACTCTCCTAACTAGTAAAACGAACTTGTCAGAAAATAAAAATGTTCTAGTGTCAGCAATTCTCTTCATGACACAAGCTCTGTCCTATCATCCCGTCACCTTCCCTGTGTATAAGGTAAAGGACAATCTGCATAAAGCACAGGTGTAGTGGGCACCTTCTACTGCCGTTGTGAAAAAGCACCTCTTACAAACACCTAAGTTGTTAAAACAGAATGTCTGCTGGCGTGAGGCCTAATTTACTCTTAGGTAAAGATAGTATTCCTGCTTACAAACACCACATGAAAGGAATAATACACCCGACTATGCGGACAGCAATTTGTACCTGTTCAGCCCAATTCATTTTCATCTGAGGAAACAATTTGCGATGTACGACCCCCTCCTTACCTGCCATACTCCAACCTCCACTTACTTACAAACACACACACCTACTTCTTACATACACATACACACCCCAACCTACTTCTTACATCCACAGACTCCTAGCCTACAATGGGTTATAACTGGAGTTAGAGACCTTGTGAGCACTCTTTTTGCAGTGAATGGTCCAAAGTGTAAGGAAGAGTAGTAATAATGTGATTCAGACACACAAAACCTTAAGAAACATCTGAAGTCTGGTTAAATAGGGATGTGATAAGTATCTTTTAAGTCTAGTGTTACCTGAAAACTTGAAAGAGAAAGAGGAGGTAACAGGTTACGAAGTGACATCATTTTGAATTTGGGCACAAACACAAACAGGGTTAGGAAAGAAAGACCCAGAACTGGTCTCCAAACAGTTTCTTTCTTTAGCACTAGGAACATCCCTGAATAAAAAATTTCCCCACCTGGGAAGGAGGAACTGGTTCCTTGGGACAGCATGTGATGAAGAACGGTTTAAAACAAAAAGACAGTCTATTCTGGAGAATGAGGAATGACCCCCTAGAAAGGGAGAATTTCCTGCTACTACCATCTGCAACCTTGGTGCACGATTTTCAGAACCCATTTGTCTGAAACAATCTGTTACCAAAGAGAAAAATGACGAGTCAGACTTTATGGAAGAAAAAAAAAACGTCCAGGGTGGGAGGAGGTCACAAGGTGCTATCCTTAGTTTTGGGAGGCTTAAGACTTTTTTTTGAAACCCCCTTGCTATTGCTTCTTAAGCATCCGTTTACCTGAACTTTGTTGAGACCAGTTGTTCTGGCTTTTGCTAAATCTGGATGAGGAGGTAGAAGCCTTGGACAATTTGGAAAAGGAGGGCTGAAAAATCTTAAAGATTCCCCGAATTAGCTTGCCCCTTTTTGGCAGCAGCTAATTCTGCAGGAATGGACAAGCCATTCTAACAAAACAGGAAAACCTTCCTTGTTCCTTCTTCTAGGATGCAACAGTGTCTCTCCCTTGCCCATTAAGGGGATCCCAACAGCTGCAGAGGACATGGCTGACCCCAAGTACATAGTGGCTTTAGGCACAAAACTAGAGGGATCCAGAGTAAAAGACAAGTGGTCTGAGGTGCAATAAATGGCCACAGCAGAGTCACCCACCTGCTAGCCTGCTGTGGTGGCAAAGACCATTTGCTTAACATTTTCTTTTTGTGGCTGGAAGAAGGACTAACCATGGGACCAGTAGTCTGTTCCATGGACAAAGCGAAAATTATGCCTCTTTCCTGGGTAAGACAAGCTAGAAGTGCCAGCAAATGCTAGCAATCCACAAAAGTCAGATTAGTTTGACAGAAAGACAGAGTAAAGAGTACATTAAAATACTATACCAGCCCCACAAAAGAAAAATAAATGCAATTTCTTCACAGACATTTTTTTTTCAGATACTTTACACTACTTTTAAGCTGACACAAAAAAAAATGAGTGCAGCATGTAAAAATGTATTAAAACACAACACTGCTACCTTTAAAACAACTTTCTTGAACACGAAAGTAATAAAACATCAAGAACATAAATAAATTGGGTGTTTTATTCCAAGGGGAACTTATCTGCCCAGCAAAGGAAAGCACAAGTTGAGTCAATCCTTAAAAGCCTCAGAGGAGCATACTCTTCAGTGGCAGTAAAGTCCTGAAGAGCTTTGTGCGCAAACTTGTATTTTAGTCAACTCAGCTCAAGTTGCCTGACAGTTTGGGCAAATGGAAAGTGCCCAGAAGCTTTGAATGCTGGTTGGCTGTTATATCCTTGGCAGAATATAACCCATATATTTAAAGCTACTGAAGCAGTGATCAATATGATGATCATTTTGAACTTTGGGACCTCGACAAAAAGTAAAGGTCTAGGACTGGTCTTCAAATTCCCTCTTTCTTTGACAACAGAAAGATCCTTGCAGAAAGAAATTGCTCATCTGATCTGAGGGGCATTATTTATATGACCCCCAAGACAACATATGCTATGAAACTGGCATGGGAATGGAATGGAGGAAATTGGGATGTTGATTTACAAGATGAGGATGACTCCCCTGAAAAGGATTGAAGGCCTTCCTTTACCATCTCTGTCCCTACTGAATAACCTTCAGAACTCATTTTTCTGAAAGAATATACCACCGGGAAAGATGCAGACTTAGGTTAAGGAATGGATTGCTACGATGGAAGGAGGAGATAACCAGACAGGCAAGTAGTCATTCTGATGTTCTGGACTATCTTTTGCTCTGGGAGGCTTTCCCTTTCTTTTTAGGCCCTCCTTGACACTGCTTTTAAAACTCCTGTTTATTTGCACCTTGCTGCTTAAACTGCTTTTTGAAAAGGGGTACTGAGTAAGAGAAAGTTTTTATTCAACTTAGAAAAGGAAGGTTTAAAAAAATTGGGTCACTGCTTGAGTCAATTTCCCTTTTTTATCAAATGTTTTAAGTACCTTAGCAGCAGAAGTGCCAAACAGCACATCCTTAAAGTGAGAATTTCAATTCACAGGTTAACATTATTTGCCAAGTTCTGAGAATATACCCAAACAAATCATCTAATAACTTAATCCCTTGCAGCAGCTCTAGAGACAGCATCAGCAGAATCAAAAGAACACTTTACAGAGTGTCTGGTTTCATGAACAGCAGGTACAACTAAGGCATTCATTGAATTCTTTAGCCCAGAAGAGGGGATGTTAACAATTAACTTTACCATGTTCTCAAAAGACGCCAGTAAAATTTTTAACACGTGAGCCTGGCAGTTCAAAATATTGAAAACTGAAGTAGTAGAAGAGTAAGCCTTTTTTTCCTATTCTATGAAAAACTTTTTCAAACTTGTTAGAGAATTGGGTTGGTATTAGCAATATGTTTAGCAGCAGAAGCTTTAGATATGAAATAACTGTAGGGTCTGCTCTGGATTAAAAACATATGAATTTAACGTCCTTTGTACAATCTATCAGAGTTTTTAGGAGCACAACATTTCCCGTCAGACATGCTGCAAAGGCAGATAAAGCAGGGGGAAAGCTGCAAGCTGTGGAAAACCCAATTGCAACAAATCATACTTTTGCTGTTAAGTAGGGATTTCATTATGCTCCCACTGAAATACCTCGTTCATTTTAGCTAAGATGTCATAAAAATAGGTCTTTTGGAGGGAAATCTGAAGCAACTCTTTTCTCCAGAAGCTGAAGATTCTGATTTTTGAGGAATCACTGCAGTAAAACACCCCCCACCTCCATTCTCTGTTCTTCTCACTGAGAGTCAAAGTCAGAATGAGAAGGAAATATTTTTCTTTTAGGCGTGAGTAAAGAAACAGGTTTTGAAATATTAAAAACAGAAATTAATTCATTAGCAAATCACAGCAAGTCCTCCTTGTCCATGGTAATAGAACAGGAGAAGTAACATTTGGTTTCTCTTCATGACTTGGGCCATTTAAGTCTTTGGTGGGCTTCACGTAGTCACTGGTGTGCTTATTGGTTTCCCTTCATGGGAAACTCTCTGGGAAAAGACTTTCTCATGGCAGGGGCATTATCCCAGGTATCAGGCATCCTAACCAGATGTGCAGTAAACCTTTACCTACTCCTTCCTCAGAGACTGAAAAGAGTGGTTCTCCCTTGCCTGGAAACGACAACCATAAAACCAAAGAAGACATGTCTTACTAGAGGCTTCACAAGGAGCTACACCAAAGCAACCAAGAGACACTGATGAGTGTTCTGAGGAACCATGTCAGGCCACAGGAGGGTCATCCATCAGCTGCAGTAAAGGAGTCAGCCTGACACCCAAAAATGCCATAGCAATTTTCCTCTTGTGGACCTGGGAAGGAAGAGCTAAGGAGACCCATAGCTGCTCCATGGTCTAAACAAAAAGGAAGCTGATAGACAGGTAGCAGAGCCTGAGAGAGTCGGAAACGCTCTTGACAGGAAAAGTACTGATACTGAGGTAAAACATTCAGCGAGAGTCCCTAAAAAAAGAAAAAAGTAAAACTTAAGTTTTCTAATTCAAGCATTTATAAAGTTAAACTCTAGCATAGTCCATGAAATATATTTTTCTACCATAAGTGTATTAAATTCGCTTAAAGCAACACAAATGTTTTCTTCAGCAAGATTAATATGTGGAAGGTTATCCAGACCAGGATACCTTTCTACTCAGCCATGATGGATCACTAGTTGGCAATCAGTTCCACAAATTTTTCAGAGGGAGCACACCTCAGCTGCAGGAAAGCTCTGAAACTTTTGGCACCTTAACTGCCTTTTTATTTGGCACTGATCAAGACCCTGGCAGTTAGGGCATGTGGAGATGTCTTGGTGCTTTGAAAGCCTTGCCACTGTTAATGTCCAGATTCTAGAAAGGTTCATGCTGAAGACTTTCAGAGAAAATCTACTGTGGGTATGAAATAGTGAACATTACATGTTGTCATGATTCATTTTGTCAAAACCTAAAGTGCCATGTATTATTAAGTACTGACTTGCAGTTCTGATGCTGTTTTAATTCAGCTATGGAATTGTTGGCAATTCAACTGAATGTTGTCTCTGAGGTGGGATCAGTAAGATTTAAGAGAAAAGGTGAGATTTTTTGTTGTAACACTTTTCTCTTTTTTTCTAGTTTGTAAGACCTCAACAGTAGTATGTTTAGACACCAGGAATGTTTGGTTGTCTCATGAATGCAGGGAGAAATGGTGTATATTAATTTTTTGTAATGTTTCTGTAGGCAGCATTCTAAAGCAGCATCTTTTAGCCCATATCTATATGCTAAATCAGTCTGATATTGATTGACTGATTATGCTGTAGAGGGTGGCACAGTTGCACAGCAGTTAACATTACTGCCTCACAGTACCTGGTTCGCCAGTTTAGTTCTTAAACTGCTTGCCTTCTGTGTGGAATCTGCACATCCTACCAGCCCCCATTCATTTTTTTTTCATTGGTACTTATAAATATCATATGTGAACTGGCAATCCTCTAAACTGACCCTAGATATGTATGCCATATGAAATTGCATGTGTCTGTGCATCTTGCAATATGTTGATGCGCTGTTCAGGATAAGTTTCTAAGCCTTTCTGTCACCAAATGGTAATAAAGACTCCATCTACCCCCCCCCCCCGTGACCTTGAATTAAGCAGTAATCTGAAAATTAATGAATTAAAATTAATTTATTAACTAAAATTCTAGTGGAATAAAAGGAACTAGAATCTACTGGTTCCGTTAGGCAATGAATACTCAGCTAGAGCGTCTTCTGTGTGGAGGCATGCGTGAATGGACGTGCCTTCGTTGAAGGTTGTGCATCAGGGCTGGTAACTCGGCACGTAAAAATCCACTACCAAACATTAGCGGACAGGAGTTCCGCTGTGGTGACCCCTAACCGGGATAAGCCAAAAGGCACAGCAACAACAACAACATGAGATCACCTTATTTAAAATTAAGGCTTAGTAAAGATTTAACTAATTGGAGCAATATTATTTTGTAAACATTAACTGGTTACTGTGAAAAGGCTCTGCTTAGGAGTTAAACTGTCTCCAATCAACTTGCTGGATCTGATACTTATCTTGAGATCTTTAGTGACACGGTTTGCCTTGAGAAGTATGATAAGCACTCTTGACCAGACTGTCTTTAACCAGTCAATCATCCCATGGAGGTTACCCATTTAGCATGCCATGCTGTAGTTGTATAGCTGTTAGATTAAGTAAGCCATTAATTCACATAGCACCTATTACATAGGATAGTAAGTAAATCCTCCTTTGATTAAACTAGAACAGAGATTAAGCAAAACAGAATGGAGCAAAGCAAAACAGAATGGAACTAAGCAAAACAGAATGGAGCAAAGCAAAACAGAATGGAACTAAGCAAAACAGAATGGAAGTAAGCAAAACAGAATAGAACTAAGCAAAACAGAATGGAGCAAAGCAAAACAGAATAGAACTAAGCAAAACAGAATAGAACTAAGCAAAACAGAATGGAAGTAAGCAAAACAGAATGGAGCAAAGCAAAACAGAATGGAACTAAGCAAAACAGAATGGAAGTAAGCAAAACAGAATGGAACTAAGCAAAGCAGAATGGAAGTAAGCAAAACAGAATGGAGCAAAGCAAAACAGAATGGAAGTAAGCAAAACAGAATGGAAGTAAGCAAAACAGAATGGAAGTAAGCAAAACAGAATGGAGCAAAGCAAAACAGAATGGAAGTAAGCAAAACAGAATGGAACTAAGCAAAACAGAATGGAACTAAGCAAAACAGAATGGAAGTAAGCAAAACAGAATGGAGCAAAGCAAAACAGAATGGAACTAAGCAAAACAGAATGGAAGTAAGCAAAACAGAATGGAACTAAGCAAAACAGAATGGAAGTAAGCAAAACAGAATAGAACTAAGCAAAACAGAATGGAAGTAAGCAAAACAGAATGGAAGTAAGCAAAACAGAATGGAAGTAAGCAAAACAGAATAGAACTAAGCAAAACAGAATGGAAGTAAGCAAAACAGAATGGAACTAAGCAAAACAGAATGGAAGTAAGCAAAACAGAATAGAACTAAGCAAAACAGAATAGAACTAAGCAAAACAGAATGGAAGTAAGCAAAACAGAATGGAACTAAGCAAAACAGAATAGAACTAAGCAAAACAGAATGGAAGTAAGCAAAACAAAATGGAACTAAGCAAAACAGAATAGAACTAAGCAAAACAGAATAGAACTAAGCAAAACAGGATGGAACTAAGCAAAACAGAATGGAAGTAAGCAAAACAGAATGGAGCAAAGCAAAACAGAATGGAACTAAGCAAAACAGAATGGAAGTAAGCAAAACAGAATGGAAGTAAGCAAAACAGAATGGAAGTAAGCAAAACAGAATAGAACTAAGCAAAACAGAATGGAAGTAAGCAAAACAGAATGGAAGTAAGCAAAACAGAATGGAAGTAAGCAAAACAGAATATAACTAAGCAAAACAGAATGGAAGTAAGCAAAACAGAATGGAACTAAGCAAAACAGAATAGAACTAAGCAAAACAGAATGGAAGTAAGCAAAACAGAATGGAACTAAGCAAAACAGAATGGAAGTAAGCAAAACAGAATGGAAGCAAGCAAAACAGAATGGAAGTAAGCAAAACAGAATAGAACTAAGCAAAACAGAATGGAAGTAAGCAAAACAGAATAGAACTAAGCAAAACAGAATGGAAGCAAGCAAAACAGAATAGAACTAAGCAAAACAGAATGGAGCAAAGCAAAACAGAATAGAACTAAGCAAAACAGAATAGAACTAAGCAAAACAGAATGGAAGCAAGCAAAACAGAATGGAAGTAAGCAGGTGATTTTAACAAGAGGATGCAACTTATCACAGAGGTGGCAAATGCACACCTCCCTCCAATTAAAGGGTATGTTTCAGTTTGTCACTTAATAGTAGAAAAATGCATATTAAAATGATTCAAGCGAACAAGCCAGCTTGCATCAGTACCTCATGTTAATTAAACCATCTCAAGTTGTGATTACCCGTGAAGCCACGGTATAACAAAATGTACTTCCTTTGTGGTAAAACATACAATATTTTCCTTGCTAAATCTTCTGGTCAATTACTACATACAGGAAAAAGCCATAATCAGATGTTATTTGAGCATTATATTAAACAATTTTGAATCATTTAGGAAATAGTTATAGTAATTTCAGAACTGAAAGGTGAAATACAAGCATTGTCTCTTAATGATATATACATAAACCTACCTATTTCTTACACACACACACACACACACACACACACACACACACACACACACACACACACACCTCTTAAACACTAAAAACACACACATCTCTTAAACAATAAAACACACACACGCACACACCTACCTCTCACTTCTACATTGGTCAGGCGCATCCGCAGTCCAAATGTCCTCTGGAATTCAAATTCCCGGTAGGCGCGTGAAAGACGAAGATGTAAACCATCAGTCGCACAGACACAGAAGACGAAAGCAGGTCGCAAACACCTGTTGCATCTGTGCGACTGGACGGGATGCAAAGGGAATTCTTAAAGAGGAACGCCCTTTAAAAAAAAACAAAAAAGTTTTTTTTTAATTAAAATAAAATTAATTTCTCAGCCAGCTGGTTCCAGGGGGGTGCAAATGCACCCCCTTGTACCTGCCTATGGGCACTTTTGGTTGTTTGACTAATTTTATATCATTGCTGGCTGACTTCAGAGTTGTGCACTGTTATTTTTGCTTCACTGTATAGTTTTTCAGATCTCTGCTGAAGGTGTTGGTTTTCCCATATTCCTGTGTTGTTTAAATTTGGAGGCTTTTGTAGTTGCCCGCCCCACTGTAGATTTGATCTGGGACACCCCCCAGTCCCATCTCTTTACCTCATTCTACCTAATAGACTCATTCTGCACTTTTTAGTCATTTTTAATTTAATTGCATTTTTTAAACTGTTTGGTCTAACATTGCTACATACTCAAGTGTGCTAGCTTGCACTGCATTTGAATTGTTTTGACTGCTGTTTTAGCTACTTTTCTGTATATATATATATATATATATATATATATATATATATATATATAAATGTGTATGTATATATATATATATATATATATATATATATATATATATATATTTATATATATATTAAAAAACCTTTCCTGTAACTAGTGTAGTCCAGATTCAGATTTGCTGTATCCAGGACTGTATGTAGCTTCTGAGCCCCCCCAACCCCAAACTTTCTGTGTTGGAGGGAAGCTTTCTAGCTTATCAATGGGAGTGGTAAGCACTAGGTAACCTATCTACCACATAAGGATGGGTTCTGGCCCAGAAATTGTAGTTATTGGCCGTTTGAGCAGTTTTGCCATCTCTCTCAGCTTTCTGATTTAAAAGCCCACATTTGCACTTGTTTCCCCCCTTTCCTGTAACTAGTTTAGTCCAGATACAGATTCTTAGTTTTAGCGCTTGAATTTGCTTATTCGTGATCAGCACTTGTTCAGAACTTGTAAGCACTAAATAACGTACTAATTACTACAGCACTCAACCTTCCTCATTACCTAGAGGAAAACAGTTTTGGTACTTACTTTCCTCACTTGCTTAGAGAAAAACAGCTCTTGTACTCACTTTCCTCACTTATCTAGAGGAAAATAGTTTTTTATTCAGGCATGTCCAAGGGTCAGCTCCCAGTGTTCTCTCCTGTCTATCTGATGAATTTGGGCATCTTGGGGCAATGTAGAAATTGCCTCATGTACACAGACAACCCTCTCCTCCTACCACCCAACATTACAACCTGTGAGAGATGTACTTATCTAGCCAGACTGGAGGTAAAGCTCTCTCCAATCAAGACTGAACTTTACAGTCAAGAGGAGAAGGTAAACACTTGCACCACACCACACTCATCACATAGTCTCACTAAATCTACACCACCAAAATCCACTCATAGAAACACAAAAACATTCGCGGAGGCTCTTAATAATAATCTGCTCAAGCAACAGAGACCTCCAAAGCAGAAATGCAAACAACCTCCACCCCTCAACATAACCCAAATGACACATAGCCTGCAGACTCAGTGTGCCACTCAACCACAGCCAATAAGGCAAAACAACGTAACCAACAAACTAGTCATAGGTGACTTTATAGTCAGGCACACTGATGTCCCACTCACCAGGCTAAACAAGGAGAAGGTTACTGTCAGCTGCCTGTCGGGTGCCAGGATCTGCCACATAACCCACGTACTCAGATCACTCCACAACAAGTACAGATATGACTCTGTCATTGTCCATGTTGGTGTGAACGACCTGAGATGTACCTCCCTGGACTACATGAAAAGAGACATGGAAGAGGTCTCCGATCTTGTAGCCCAGGCAGGTATGACCCTAGCCCTGAGTAGCATTCTGCCATCACCCAGAATGATGCCACAGTACAAGGACAAAATGATTGACTTCAGCAATTGGCTAAGCTTCTGGTGCCATTCTAAAGGGATCTAGTATTTGCCTGCCTGGGATGACATGGTCAACAGACTATGATGCTTTGCCAGAGATGGCCTGCACCTGTCACCCCTGGGATTCCGGATACTGGCTAAGGTTCTTGCTGCCCCTATAGTGCCTTTTTAGGCAAGGTTCAAATGACAAATTTGCCACCGTAACAGGAACAATCAAGCAAAAACTGAGGGTGATGCTACTCAATGCTAGAAGTCTAAATCTCAAAATGCACTCATTTGTGGCACTCCTTAAAATGGAGAACATTGATATCTATGCAGTGACTGAGACCTGGTTCAAGGCTCCAGAGATCACCCCTGCACTACCAGGCTATAACTCATACCACACTTTTCGGCCATGTAACTTGGACTGGAACACCAAAGGTGGAGGTGTGTCCATATTCATTAAGGATATCCACACCTCCAGGCTAGTTGCTCAGCATAATGCAGCCAAGGTTATCCAAGTGCAACTAACTCTAGGCAAAACTGCAATCCAAATTGTAGCTTGCTACAGATCACCCACCATGCCCCAGGATTCCCACTCCTCTTTTCTTGATGTACTGGAAAATATTAGGGTTCGACCAAACACCCTAATAATGGGTGATTTCAACTACCCCACCATTAACTGGGAAAACTACTCATGTACCAACTCCTTCGCTCAACGCTTTCTGGAATTCATAAACTGCAATGCCCTGGATCAACTTATCCACACCCCCACCAGGGGCAACAGTATCCTAGATCTAGTCATTACCAACATGAGTGACCGGTGTACCACACCTGAAGTCAACACCTCATTGGTCCGATCCGACCATAATCTAATTACCCTAGATATCCTCATCCTGCCCCCACCTCCCATTAAGGAAACCATGGTAAAATATTTTTCTCCAAAGCCAACTTCATGCTTCTTAAGACAGAAGTGGTGAACTTCATGACACCCATGCAGATAGACAATACAGTTACGACTACTGAATCCTACACAATTGCACTTTATAGCACTTACATGAGTGCATGGATCGTGCTATCCCAAAAAGAACCAAGATGCTATCCTCCAAAAAAAGGAAGTCAATCTGGTGGTCCCCTGCCATAAACAAATTGTACAACAGAAGGAAGAAACTGATGCAAAAGAGAGTAAAATCCCACGAGTGGAGGAGCTCCCTGGTCAGCCTCAGTAAGAAGCTGCGATCCCTGATAAAATCCTCCAAAGCTAGTTACAAAAACAAAATCGCCACTGATTCTAAAGACAACCACAAAGCATTCTATATCTATGTCAAGAATTTTAATGACAACACTCAGATCTGCTCTGAGTTACAGCACAATGGGACTAAATATACAGACACAACTGATATTGCCAACATCTAGGGTTGCCAGCTTTCTTTGTAGCTAAAACCGGACTAAGGTCACGCCCCTTGCATCACTCATAACCCCACCCATTCCCACCCCTCTCCCATCAATGCCGCACCCATTTTGTGACATCACAGTGACATCAGCGGATGGGCACGCCCCTTTTCTGTTCCGGATGCCTGCTTTTAGCCAATTTCTCGCCAGTTGCCATAAACACTGTTCAAAACTCTCACTGTGCATACTGTCTTCTGCTTTACTTCTACAGTGATTACAGATATTTGGATTTAATTTAAAACATTTATTTCAAATTTTATAGCACAAAACACTGATGCACATTTGCTAAACAAAGCAATACAGTCTCACAATGAAAACAGACTTGGCATTAAAACTAATCTGCCTTTTAAATCTCACATTCACGGAAACAGCATTGCTCATTGTTTTCCCAAGTTTAGGATGATAACATTTTAAAATGTTCTAAGAAATGACAGTACTAACAACAATCATATCTTACATGGCAATGGCATTAAAACTTCTCTACTCTTGAAACTCACATCCATTGAAACAGCATTGAAACCCACACCACATCCAAAGAAAATGCATGGCCATGGGTGGATAAAGATTACCTTTGGTCTGTTTTCAAATCATAGGCCCCTTGGACACAAAACAAGAAACATTCATGTGTTCTTTTCTTTGATGCACATTCCTGACTTTATTAAATTATATTCCTTGTATAATACAGCACACTTGTTAGAGCGCATTTTAAATTTAGTGTTTGAACATTTTACAGTTAGAGCAACATGCCACTATGCCAAATCAGCAGGTTCCTCAAAAATAGGAAGACTGAAACTTAATGGCTATCATTTAGTGAATTAATTTCTCATAGTTGTCAACCTCTTAGCACAAAAAACCTGGACAAACAAAGCCAATAATGGGGGAATACAAATTCAGTACTTTTCACTATAGCTCTCAATTCTTAGCACCAAAAACCTGGGCAAAACTAAGTGGTGGTGATGGCTAGGGACTTTAGGCTCTTTTTACCCTGTTGTCAAGGTACAGGGTTTGAGCCTGAGTACCTCTAGCCACCAAGTGTATTATATGGGGGGCATTTACACACACACACACACACACACACACTACCTTCATTGCTAATGTTCCAAAGCAGTCAGCTCCACTCCAGTAACCTGTCAGAAGAACCATCATCTTGTAAACAACCAGATCAAAATTAAAAGGAATATACTGCAGTCATCTGCCTAGCTCTCAAGCAATCAGGGACAAATTGCAATAAACTCAGTGACCACTCCCAAGTTAGTCAAGGACAATCAGGGAGACTTTCAAAATATTAGCACTATTAACTTGAGAATTGCCAAATAAGCCAATGTGAATTAATATCCATTTTCCACAGTAAATGTAGTCCATAGCCTCCTTTTTTTCTAATACCTATGTAGTTTTATATTGGCAAAGGCTTCACCATGGAATGATCTAAACATTACCGCATGTTCACAGATCCATTACGCAATTAATTGCATAGCAACCTAAAACATTTTGGATACTCTGCACATAATCAAAATTTCATTTGCTTTAAAATAAACTACCATTTCAAATATCTAAGGTTAACCTAACTGTGCTTTGACTCACAGTATTCAGAGTAAATAAACAAATTGTCCGAGACAAAACTAGCACAGACAGGAGACTGTCAGTGGTTCAATATAGTAAAGGGTTGCCTATCTAAAAATTCATGCATGAAAAAAGAAAAACACTATGTAATGCTGTCTTTCACAACCATGTAACTCAACTCAGAAGCACTTCTCAACTCACCTCCTTACAGATTTGGACTTCCACCCAGCCAGTCGAACTTCAAAAATGCTCGCTTGCATTCTAAAAATGCTGCCTTCCCTCCCTGAAATGCTGGCTTCTGCTTCCCCCACATCCCGATGCTGGTTCTCCTATGCCTTCCCATAATCCAAAGTCGAACTTCAAAAATCACTCGCATTGCATTCTGAAAATGCTGCCTTCCCCTGTTTGAAATGCTGGCTTCTGCTTCCCGGAAGTGAGCTCCTTGAGCTCAGTTCCGACAGGCTGGTAGACCTGAGGGACCTGATGTCATTGCGTAAGACGATGACATCAATGTCAGTGCCGTGAAATTTAAAAAGTCCGGTTTTGAATTAAAATTGTAACCGGACAATTTGTCAGAAAACTGGACAGTCCGGTCAAAAACCGGACAGCTGGCAACCCTACCAACATCCTGGCAGATAGATTCAGTGCTAACTTTACCCCCCTCTCACCCACTAAAGAGCCCATCTCTATACTGGAAGAATGCAAAGTTCCTGTAATCACGACTGCACAGGTAAAAAACACACTCTCCAAAGCCAAGAACACAGCATCCACAGGACCAGACAACATCCCAGGCTGCGTTCTACATGAACTACAGAACGAACTGGCACCCCACCTAAGTACCATGTTCAATCATAGCCTCACCTCAGGCTTTGTGCCTGCTGAATGGCACACAGCAATGGTTATCCCACTCCACAAGGGGGGAGCCACCACAGACCCCGGGAACTACCACCCCATTAGCCTGACTAGCCTGGTCTGCAAGGCCATGGAATGTATCATCATGGAACTTATAAACAAAGACATTGGTAATCTCCAAACTCTGGACCCCACCCAATTCGGGTTTGTAAAATGCAGATCATGTCTCCTAAACCTGACAGACTTCTTTGAAGCAGTCACCAAAGCTGTAGACAAGGGTAAGGTGGTTCACACAGTCTATCTAGATCTTGCCAAGGCTTTTCACCATCCCTCACTCTGGAATTTTATATAAACTCACTAAACTAGGTATAAATCCCTATGTCACAAAATGGGTTGCCAAATGGCTCACTGACAGAACCCATACTGTGAAAGTAACAGACTCCAAATCCGACTTCAAACCAGTGATAAGTATAGTACCACAGGGTTCAGTCCTGGGTCCTCTCCTGTTTAGTATCTACTTCTCTGAAGTACAGGCTAACACAGAAGGTCTTTGGCTAATGAAGTTCACAGATGACTGCAAACTAGGAGCCATAATTGAAACTCCTAATCATGTGGACATCCTACAAAAGGGCCTCACTGAGACAGATACCTGGTGTCAAAACCATGGCCTCCAGCTCAATGCCAAAAAGTGCATTGTCATCCCCTTTGGTAAAAACTCTGTACCCATGAACTACAACATAGGTGGTAGTATACTTAACACCGAAAGTGTGATAAGAGACCTTGGGATACAGGTGGACAGTAGTCTCTCCTTTGATAATCACATTGCCACAGTAGTCAGGAAATCCTTCTACGTGGCACACCTCATCACAAAAGGTTTCTCTTCCAGAAAAAAAGAGGTCATTGTTCCCCTCTACTCATCACTCATTAGACCCATTATTGAGTACAATGCCCCTTTTGGTATGTACCTCACAAGACATCTACAACAACAACTGGAAAGGTCGCAGAAATACCTCACAAAGAGGATTATCGGCCTCAAACAGATGCCCTACGCAGACCGTCTCAAAAAACTCCAGCTTTACTCCATCACATATCGCCTACTCAGAGGTGATCTCTGCCTAACATACAAAGCTATGTCAAACCCAGAGCTGTTGGACATGCTCCACTTACAGAAATCCCAATCCGTCCGAGCTACACGTTCTAGGGACCTAAACCTTGTCACCACAATAAACAGAACATGCTGGAGGGATAGATTCCTGTCTCAGAGACTTCCCATACTCTGGAATAAACTACCTATCTATATCAAACAAAGCTCCTCATTAGTACTCTTCAAGAAAAATCTTGATGACTGAATGGGAAATAGGAAATTCACCCCGGGGATCACCTCTGTGGCTCTGCTCGACAGTGGCACAGGAAAATAATTTTCTTGGCTGGCAAAACCCAGGGTACCTTTTTGGCTGGGCTTGTGTAGGCCCCAGGGCCGATAGCCTAGTACCTACCTATAAACCTATTAGGCGTTACTATTCACATCCCATCAGCTGCTACTATTCACATCCCATCAGGTGTTACTACTCACATCCCATCAGCTGCTATTACTCACATTCCATCAGGTGTTATTGGAGAAGATACAAAGATTCTCCACAAAAAGAAAATTGAAGCTTTCAATGTTTATCTTATAATTAAAGGCTACTGTGCTTCTCTCTCCTCTCTATACCTAATTGCCTTCATAGAAAAGACTTAGGTCTAATATGTAGAGCATTAAAGGAGCCCTTACTGTTTGAAACATTTTGTTTAGATTGCTTCTCCAGTGACCTGAGCAGTAGAGGACACTTAGTCTCAGTATAAACTAACATCATCTGCTCTATGGAATAAATAACATAATACAGTGAATAGCACATTCACCTCAGTGAAATAAGTTCTCTGTTGGGGGTGTTGGTTTGGGTGCCATCGGTGCAGAATTTGCTTGTCCTTGCTGTGTTTTCATGAGCTTTCCCAGGTTCTTCAGTTACTTCATACATCCCAAAGCCATGCAGTAGGCAGACTGGCAACTCCAAATTTCCCATAGTGTTTGTGCATGTGCGTGCGTGCGTGGTTTGTATATGATATATAGTGAAAGACATGGCAATCAATTACCATCCCTTACTTGCCTAGTAAATTCTTTAGATGGCAGATTCTGTTCTTGGGGTTTGCTATAAGTGTCAGATGCATCTTAAAAACATTTGCTAAATGTACTATGAAAAGTATATTTCAATTATTCCCATTTCAATGGAATGGAATTCCCCCATCTCAAACAAAATTATCTTGTTAATTCATTCCCTCAAAAAAATGGATAACCTCAAGTTCTAGCATGGGGTACAGACCATCATGTTCCTCACTGGACAATAAGATATGAACTTGTTCACCAAATCTGTGAAAGGTATCTATCTATATCCTGCTTGCACACAGGTAATGCAGCCATTCCTTATGCAGAGATCTGTTTCATAAATGATTCCAAGCAGCTGTTATGGCAATTGATAAACTGACAGTCAGCCATCCCTATTTTTCTGAGAGTGGGTATATTTGTAGTACTTGTTGCATGACTACCTTCAAAGTCCTCAGTTGATATGACAAGTTCATTGACCTGGCTAGATAGCTGGCTGAGATGCATGTGTAAGAACCTACAGATGCAAATGTGCTATTTACTGCACAGAGCTCCCCTACATAGGTGTCCTGACAGGTAACACCAAGGTGAACAATCCATGACTGCTGTTACCTATTGCCAACATTTCCTCTTTTTTTAAACACTAGTGACTTCAGCTAGAATCCAGTGGGCCTATCTATGAGGGGTTAAACTTGGACACGGCTGCAGCAGAAGGTGGGGGGAGGGGCTAGAGATTACACAGTTAATATGGCAGCTGAGGATCCAAGTTCTAAAAGTTCTGGCTGCAAAGATGTGAAAAATCTAAAATAAATACATAAAATCTAAAAATAAAAAAATAAAAATAAACATTACTATATTCCAATGTGATATAGAAAGTTACGTATTGTATACATTCACCCTTTTCATTGCCTCTTAATGATGCTGTCTTACACTTCAATTCAACTTCTTTAAATATACTCAACACTCTTGCCCCTCTTCGAGCAACAAGAGTTAAATCTCAAATCTCCCCTTGGCTTACCTATACTACTTGTTCCTCTAACCATGTCAGACATCTAGCATGGAAAAATGGACTAAATCAAAATCTCCTTCAGACTTAACAAAAATATAAGGAACTTAGAAACAAAACTAAAAAAATGATAGAATCTGACAAAAGAAAGTGCTACTCACAATACACCTCTTATCATAATAACCCCAGGGACTTCTGGAAGTCAGTTAACCACATCTTATATGCAGGTAACCCACCATGTCCCAACCCTGATCCTAACCTGTCTCCCACAAAAATAGCCACCCAGTTCAATTCCTTTTTCATCAACAACATCAGGAAATTACTACCTTCTAGCTCCAGACCTGTTCCTAACTCCACCCTTGCTTCTGATTCATCTAGCCTTCACTCTGAAAAACACAACAACACCCCAATCCCCAAAACAACTCTTTTTCTCTTCAACCTGTGTCAACTGTCTATATCAAAAAACTTCTTCAGAATCTAAACCCATGCTCTCCTCCTTCTGACAACTTGCCACCATACTTCCTAAAAATAGCCGCCTGTTCCATTGCATACCCCATATCTATTCTGATAAATTGCTCACTGTCTGAATCTACTGTTCCATCCATCTGGAAAAAAATTATGTACTATCCCAATCCATAAAAAAGAAAAATCTTCAGAAATTTCAAAATTTAGGCCAATAGCTATTCTCTCTCTCCACTCTCAAAAATCATGAAAAAATGTGTCCATGCACAATTACTACACCACCTATTACTAGAAAACCTTTTAACACCCACTAAGCATGTTTTTTAAATAAACCATAGTACTTCCATCACTCTTATTGCTTTTACCAATTCAATTGCGCAGTCCAGAGACAATAAAAAAAACTAGTCTCTTGTCTATTCCTGGACTTATCCAAGTCATTCGATACTGTGCCTCATTCTTTGTTCATTCTTAAGCTAACAGAATGTAATCTGTCCCCATCCACTATATCTTGGTTCAGTAGCTACCTGTCCAATAGGCAACAATCTGTTAGATGGCTTTCTACACTGTATCTTCCTCTGTCAATTACCACAGGTGTGCCCCAAGGCTTCATCTTAGTACCTCTTTTATTCAACATTTTTACTAACAATCTTTATAAATCCTGCCCCATCTCAACTCTCATCCAATATGTGGATGATTCTATAGTCATCACCTTCTCTGATTGTTTCTCAGACTTGCTTTCCAAAACCCAGCAAACTTTCACAAATATTGAGACCTGGCTAACCAAAAAACAGCTAATACGCAATACTAAGAAAACAAAACTACTTCTATTTCTGCCTAAATCACTTTCTCATAACACCTCAGCCTTCACTATCAGCATGCTAGACAACACCACCATCAATGTTGAATCCCATACCAAACTACTAGGGGTCATAACTGATGATAAACTAAAGTTCGACCTTCATATAAATTACTGTATCAAAAATTCTAACCAAAAGCTTGGTTTACTATACTGTAACAAAAGACATCTCACACCACCCGCGGTGGTGGTGCTGCGGTAGCGTTGTCTCCTCACAGTAAGATGATGTCTGGTTCGATTCTCAGCTAAAGCGTCTTCTGCATGGAGACATGCGTGAATGTGTGTTCCTTCGTTGAAGGTTGTGTGTCAAGGCTGGTAACTCGGCATGTAAAAATCAACTACCAATCATTAGCGGACCGGAGTTCCGCTGTGGTGACCCCTAACCGGGAAAAGCTGAAAGACACAACAACAACAACAACAACAAAAGACATCTCACACCAGAGGCAAGATGATTACTCTCTCTTGCTTATCTCCTACGTTGTCTCTTCTATGGTGCCCAGATCCTCACTAACTTACAAGCAACATTACTGAATAAGATGGAAACTACATATCACAAAATAGCTAGATTTGCCACCAGTACTCAACCTAAATCCCATCACTGCCTGGTCTTGAAAACACTGAACTGGCTTGAGTTTCCCTATCAACTTCTTTTCTCTTAACTTAATATCATCCACTCCATCCTCTACAAACCCTCCTTCTGCCCTAAGATTTTCACATCTTAAATTACTACCTCCCTGCCAGAAAACTTAGAAGCACCAGCCAAAACCTCCTTGACATTTACAAACCTAAAAAAACAGTTGGTGAAACCCTCTACAACTATTTTCCCTCTATCCACTGGCATAATCTACCTTTAACACTCAGATCTATCACACAGCCCCACTCATTTAAAATTGCCCTAAAAGTCCACCTTACTAATACCTGGACTTGCTCCTGTACTCAACCACCATGAATTTAATCACCTGACCCCCCTTGCATATAGTCCCTTCTCAATTCATATTTAATTCTAGCTACAGAACTCTTAACACCTAATACCTTTTTTCACTAAATTCCTCCACTACTCATATTTATCTTCCTCCTTTCTTTTCCCAATTAGCTTACTCACCTTTCTCAGATTTCACTTGATTCTAACTACTACTGCTCTCCTCTCGTATTTATAAATTTAAAAAATCTCTAATTTTCCCACTTTTACCCATAGCCTCCCCCCTTTTTTTCTCTCTCTGAGCACTTAACCTTTTTCTATCAACCTCCTCTCTGCTTCTGATTACTAATGTACAAGGTTGCCTGTAAGAACTACTTTCTGTACCCTTATCTTAAACTCTGAGTTAATTCTCATTACTTCCCCTCTAAATGAGGAATTCCTTATGTATTGGATATATATGAATGACTTTAACATATTGTTTTATTGCCTTTTTTGTAAATTACACCTTTTAAACTCATGGTTCATAGGTTCATAGGTAGGTACTAGGCTGTCTGCCCAAAGGCATTGGTAAGCCTAACCGGAATGTGTTGGCTTTCGCCGCCCCCTTAGATTAGTTCCCTCTGCCTCTGTCCAGCAGAGCCATTGAAGTGATCCCTGTGGTAAACTTTCTGTTTCCCATCCACTCGTCAAGGTTTCTCTTGAAGAGGGTTAACGAGGAGCTCTGCCTAATGTAGATTGGAATCTTGTTCCAGAGCATGGGAAGTCTCTGGGACAGGAATCTATCCCTCCAGCACGTCTTATTTATTGTTGTGGTGAGGTTTAGATCCCTGGAGTGTGTGGCTCGAGGGGATATGATTTTCTTTAGTTGGAGCATGTCCATCAATTCTGGGTTGGACATGGCCTTGTATGTCAGCAGAGATCACCTCTGAGTAGGCGGTATGCAACTGAGTACAGCTGGAGTTTCTTCAGTCGAGCTGCATAGGGCATCTGCTTGAGGCCAGTGATCCTCTTGGTGAGGAACTTCTGTGGTCTTTCCAGTTGTTGCAGGTGTCTTGTAAGGTACATCCCAAATGGGGCATTGTACTCTATGATGGGTCTGATGAGTGATGTGAGGGGCCCAATGACCTCTTTCAATCTGGATGCAAACCCTTTTGTGATTAGGTGGGCCACATAGAAGGATTTTCTAACCACTTTGGCAATGTGATTATCAAAGGAGAGGTTACTATCTACTTGGGTCCCCAGATCCCTTACTACATCTTCTGTATTTAGGGGGCTACCACCTATGTGGTAGTTTGTGGGTACTTTGTTTTTTCCAAAGGGGATGACTATGCACTTTTTGGCATTTAGCTTGAGACCATGGTTTTGACACCAGGTATCTGTCTCAGTGAGATCCTTTTGGAGGATGTCTGTGTCAGCCGTAGAGTCAATTATAGCCCCTAGTTTGCAGTCATCTGCGAACTTGGTGAGCCATAGTCCTCCTGTGCTTGCCTGTACCTCTGAGAAGTATATGCTGAACAGGAGAGATCCTAGGACTGAGCCCTGAGGAACAACACTTGTAACCGGTTTAGAGTCAGACCTAGCTCCTGCAACTCTTACCATGTGGGTTCTGTCCATGAGCCAGTTGGCAACCCATCTCGTGATGTAGGGGTTTATATTCAGGCTGGTGAGCTTGTCTATAATACCTGAGTGGGGAATGCTGTTGAAGGCCTTTGCGAGGTCTAGGTAGGCTGTGTGGACCACCTTTCCCTCGTCTATAGCCTTGGTAACTGTCTCAAAGAAGTCCACCAGGTTTAGAAGGCATGTTCTTCCCTTAACAAAGCCAAAGTGGGTTGGGTCCAGTGTTCAGAGGTTTCCAGTGTCTCTGTTAATGAGATCCATGATGATGCGCTCCATAGCTTTGCAGACCAAGCTAGTCAGGCTTATACAGCGATAGTTCCCGGGGTCCGTTGTGGCTCCACCTTTGTGGATGGGAATAACCGTTGCTGTGCGCCACTCTGTGGGCACGTAGCCTGTGGAGAGGCTGAGTTTAAACAGTGTGTTTAGGTGACAGGTTAGCTCATCTTTGAGCTCGTGTAGGACGCAGCCTGGGACACCGTCCGGTCCCATTGATGCTGTGTTTTTGGCTTTGGAGAGGGCTGTTTTAACCTGAGTGTGTGTGATTTCAGGGGCACTACATTCTTCTGGTATAGTTATGGGCCCTTTTTGGGGTGAGAGGGGGGTGAAGTTTGCACTGAAACTGTCTGCCAGGATGTTGGCTATATCGGTCAGTTCAGTGTATTTTGTGCCATTCTGCACTAACTCCGAGCAGATCTGAGAATTGCCACTTAGATTCTTGACATAGCTAAAGAATGCCTTGTGGTTATCTTTGGAGACCATGGCAATTTTTCTTTCAAAGCTAGCCTTGGATGATTTTATGAGCGAACATAGTTTCTTGCTGATACTGATCAGAGATGTCTTCCCTTCTTGGGATTTTACTCTTTTCTGTAGTAGTTTCCTCCTTCTATTGTATAGCTTGTTTATGGCAGGGGTCCACCAGACTGGTTTCCTTTTTGGAGGAGTGAGTCTTGGTTTTGTTTGGGATAGCATGATCCATGTATTCTTGTAGGTGCCCATAGAGTGCATTAGTAAAGGATTTTGCAGCATGGACAGCGTTATCCTTTAGCATGGGGGCTTTGAAACTTCCCACCTTGGTCTTAAGTAACGTGAAGTTTGCTTTTGAAAAGTTTTTTACGGTGATTTCTTTGACCGGGGGTGGTGGCGGAATGTGGATATCCAGAGTGATTAGTTTATGGTCAGATCTAATCAGCAAGGGGTTGACCTCCAGTGTGGAACACCGGTCGCCCATGTTGGTGATGACCAGGTCCAATATGTTGTCACCTCTGGTGGAGGTGTTAACCAGTTGATCCAAGGCATTTGAGTTTATAAATTCTAGGAAATGTTGGGCCAGGGAGTTCGTACTTGAGTAGTTCTTCCAGTTAATGTTTGGATAATTGAAATCACAATATCAGGGTGTTTGGTAGGACCTTTATGTTTCCCAGTGTTTCCAGGAATGCGGAGTGGGGGTCCTGGGACATGGTGGGTGATCTGTCGCAAGCTATAATTTGAACAGCAGTTTTGCCCATTGTTAGTTGCACATGGATGATCTCTGAAGCATCGTGCTTTGTCACTAACCTGTAGGTGTGGGTATCCATGATGAATATGGATATTCCCCCGCCTTTTGTATTTAGGTCCAGGTTTTGTGGCCGAAATGTATGGTATGAGTTGTAGCCTAGTAGTGCTGGGGTGCTCTCTGGAGCCTTAAACCAGGTTTCTGTTACTGCACATATATCGATTTTCTCCATACTGAGGAGTGCCTCGAGTGCATGCATTTTGAGGTTTAGACTTCTGGCATTGAGCAGCATTACCCTCAGTTTTTTGTTACTTGTGCTATTTACGGTGGTGGGTTTGTCTTTTGAGCCTTGCTTAAAAAAGGCACTATGGGGGTGGCAAGAGCCTTGGCCAGTATTCAAAAGCCTAAAGGTGACAGGTGCAAGCTGTCTCTAGCAAAGCAGCGTGGCTTGTTGAGCATGTCATCCCAGGCTGACAGACACTGCATCCCCTTTGAATGACACCAGAAGCTTAGCCAATTGTTGAAATTGATAATTTTTTATCTATCCTGTGGTATCATTCTTGGTGAGGGCAGGATGCTACTCAAGGTCAGGGTCATACCGGCCTGAGCTACGTGATCAGAGAGCTCCTCTGTCTCTTTTTTCATGTAGTCCAGGGAGGTACGTCTCAGGTCATTCACACCAGCATGGACAATGAGAGAGTCATATTTGTACTTGTTCTGGAGTGACCTGAGTGCTTGTGTTATGTGGCAGATCCTGGCACCCGACAGGCAGCTAACAGTAACCTTCTCCTTATTCAGCCTAGTGAGTGGGACGTCAGTGTGCCTGACTATAGAGTCACCTATTACTAGTGTTTTGAGTATGTTATTTTGCCTTAAGGGCTGTGATAGCGTGGCACACTGGTTTTGTGAAGTATGTGTTTCATGGTTTGTGTTGGGGGTGGAGGTTGCTTGGATGTCTGCTTTGGAGGTCTCTGTTGCTTTTGCAGATTTTTATTTAGAGCCTCCGAGTATGTTTTTGTGTATTTATGTGTGTTTTTTGCCAGTGCTGGTTTCATAGGTGTATGTGAGACTGGTGGTGTAATGCAAGTAATTCCCTTCTCCTCTTGACTGCCTGGTCCAGTCTTGGGTTGAGAGAGCTTAGCCTCCAGTTTGGCTGTATAATTGCATCTCTCACATGTATTAGTGTTTGGTGGAAGGAGGAGAGGGTTGCCTGTGTACATGAGGTAATTGTAACATTGCCTCAAAATGCCCAGATTCACCAGTTGGACTGGAGAGTACACCTGAAACTGCCCTTTGGACATGCCTGGATAGGTACAGTGAACTGTTTTACTGATTGGCTGGTAAGGTCAAATAGAGAGCCTTGTCCTTCTCTGCAGTATAGGGGGGGTCTAGTGCTAAGGTTTATTAGTGCTTGCTATGAGTTTTGGGCAAGTGCAGGGATGAGAAGTGAATGATTTCAGTGCTTAAGTTGAAAGATTGTCTAGTTCCAAGGGAAAAATTGAAGAGTAGACTTTGTGGAGCCGAGAATAGTTATACCCTAGCTAACCGGCGCTGCCCAGCGTGCAAAACCAGCAAATGCGGGTTTTATAGCAGGGAAATGAAAGAGATAAAAATTAGCCCAAAATGGCCAATAAACTACTAATTACTGGGCTGAAACCACTCATCCAGGGACAGATAGGCTGCTCAAAGCTCCCTCTCTCACAGTGAATAGAGAAACTTCCTTCTATCCAAGTAAAGTATGGGCAAACACAGAAACTTGTAACACAGCCCTGAATTCAGCACTAACCTGAAAACTGGATTAAACTAGCTTAGAAAGGTGGGAAAACAAGTATATTTTTTTGTTTTTTCATAAAATAAAGCAGATACAATCAAAAAAACACTTTAAATGCACAGAAATGGCTATCACACTTGAGTGCGTAGCCTACAACAGTTAAACAGGTAATTTAAACACAAAAACGACTTTGTTAAAGTGCAGGCAGTAAAATAAATGCAATATGTTGCTGAAACAAGCTTTTTAAATCTCAGAAACTCTAGAAAATCGGCGTTTTAGGTGGAATTAGCTAAAGGCAGCAAGAAAATGCAGAAAATGATACTTAATCACTCCAAAGTCTCTCTTTTGTCTCTCTGCTGTTGTAGAACTCTGCAGGGCACCAGGCAGGA
This sequence comes from Protopterus annectens, assembly GCF_019279795.1. Taxonomy (NCBI): domain Eukaryota; kingdom Metazoa; phylum Chordata; order Ceratodontiformes; family Protopteridae; genus Protopterus; species Protopterus annectens. The sequence continues at coordinate 1,996,745,105 of NC_056731.1, forward strand.
GCTTGCTGAGTTGTATACTAGCACAAATGGGAATCCAAGGTACAAATGGGAACCCTAGAATTATAATACATGTTTATATTACCTCGTGTATACTGTACTGTCTATAACCATTACTATGGTGTATGTAATACTTTGTGAAGCTTTTCTCCCTGGGGCTTGGCTGAAAAAGGGTGCAAGCTCAGTCAGACATTCCTCGTCAACAAATGTCAAATAAATAAATAAATAAATCAGTTATGGTGAAACCTACAGATGCTAAATTTAATGCAGGGGAAAGTCACTTAGACCTTTACACATCTGATTTTATTAAATGAATCAATTAGTTTTCAAAGGCCAAAGCAGAATGCAGGCATCCTTAAAATGGACTTGATACCTACAGTGTTGAAGGACACATTACCCAATGTGTGTGTGTGTGTGTGTGTGTATATACATATATATATATATATATATATATATATATATATATATATATATATATATATATATATATATTTATATATGTATGTATATATATATATATATATATATATATATATATATATATATATATATACACACACACACACACACACACACACACATACACACACACACACACACACACACACACACACACACACACACACACACACACACACACACACACACACACACACACACACACACACACACATCATGCACACATACACACATCTATCTTTATATATAGATGTATATATATATATATATATATATATATATATATATATATATATATATATATACATATATGTATATATATATATATACATATAGAGAGAGAGAGAGAGAGATACACAAATAGATAGATAAATAGACAGATGCAAAGAAGAAAAGAAAGGTTATCTAGACAGAGAGATGCACAGATACATACATAAATATAGAGATAATTAAGGATACATGGGCATAGTTTTACTACAAGGGCAAGGGTTCTATGCATTGAAAGGTAGCTTTAAAACTGGTAGCAATCAATACATTTCTATTTGCCGTGTGTTGTTTGGCTAATGATTCTGCAGACAACTCACTTTGAACCTACTTAAATGAATTTAATATGCTTTTATTGCTTGTATCGATTTTTTATTTTTAAATATGTCAAAGCAGTCTATTTTGTTATATTTAAATGCTGAATGACAGCATATAAGCCAAAATTAAAATGTACAAAACAGACAAATACAGCATCAACCAAATTGTCAAAAAGATGTCCAAGCCTTGAAAAGAAAATGACTCGACTCATGCAGGTATGCTTTTGATGCTTTAATGACGTGTCAAAAAGAATTGCTAAAAATGCATTCCTGCTTTAAAAGTGCCTACCATCCCATGATGTTTGCTAAATAAGGACCCTGTGTTATTTTGATATTTAAATTACACTAGCAAGCCATAAGTTTCATATGTTTAAAAAAGTATAAATTTGCCCTCTTTCAAATAGTTAAGCTAAAAATACTTTTAAAACTCATTAATTCCTGTCTGAGCAATGATTTTGACCTCTGCTCATCACGCTTAATTACCACTCATATATTAACTTTTTCTCTGTGACCAACTCTTGCTACAACTTAGTCTGACAGCTCATTAACTTCTACCGTTATGTTGATGTTGCCTCAGAAGAACCTTTCAAATTTTCTTGTCATCTTTTAGGAAGACATCTAAATGCAATATAGTAACCTACTTCTCTGAATGATAAAAGATAAGAGAAGTGATCTAAGCTTTCTAAAAGGGGAAGCATTTATGATACTTGGCACTAAGAAGACTTATAGCAACTTTGAAGTATTGATATTATTTGAAATAAAAGAGCATTAATCTTAGACAAAGTAAAAAAGGTAAACTTATTTGCACAATTTAAAACTTGCAGCTCATTTGTTCTTTGTTGAGGTCATTATATGTTGCTAATTATCTTTGATGGCCTTCATTCATTATTTTACTCCAGTAAGCTTTAGTAAAGCTTGGCAGCACATGTATACATTTGCTTTAGTGTCACCCGTATGAACAGCAGGCCCACTGTTAAATAATAAAAGTCACAGACTATTTTCTGCTATTCAGTATGATCTCAGATACCTTAGTATATTTAGTATACCTGCTTTTGTGCATCTCCTTTAATGAATATCAGGAGAATGTGTACAAATCTAGTGGCATATAGGACTTATTTTCTCTTACATGATTTGCATCATTAATAAAACATACATTTTCAATTTATCCTACAGTGGTTATACTGCCTTGAGCTTTATGTATGCTCATGATTTTATATCTGTGTATACCAGCACACTTTATATATTTATTTATTTGTGTTTTGTTAACCAGGTTAGTCCACTGTGCTGGTGGCCCCTTTTCAGTGGAAAAGAGAAAAGCTCCACATAAAGAAACAAATGACAGAGTTTATCTCTGCTCTACATGCATTCATGACATAAGAAATAAAGTACAAAGTATCATAAAGTCATGCAAGTACATACATTTGTGACATATAAGAGATATCGTACAAAGTATCATAAAGCCATGCAATAAGGACAATTAACAATTAACAATTAATATAAAATCAACAGTAATTATGCTCTAGAAAAGCTGGGCGTGTCATAGTTAGGTGGGGTGTTGACAGGTACAAGAGGGAGAGCTGGACAGGTAACTCTTCAAATCTCTTTTGAAAATAATGGAAGAGTGGATAGAGCATTGATTATTAGGGTGCTTGTTCCAAGTTTGAGACATTGAGCATTTGTAAAGTAATTTAACTACAGTTTTATTGGGTCTGTAGGTGTGAAGAAGGTGTTGGTCAATGCTGCGGAGAGATTGGGAAGGTTTGTTTGGGGATAGGAGGGTGGACAGGGAGGGGCAGTTAGCAGGTTTATAAAGTAGAGAATGCGTCATTTGAAGCTGAGACAGTTGGAGCAGTTGAGGGAATTCAAGCCACTGAAGTTGTATGAGGGCAAGGCAGTGGTGGGATTTGTACGGAAGGTTGCAGGCAAATCTAGCTATGTGGTTGTATGTTTGATTGAGTTTGGTTAAAAGATTTGCTTGGAGGTGGAACAAATAGGGGAAGCAAAGAGTAGGCAAGGGAGGAGGTAGGCTTGAGCAAGGGAGGTCCTAAAGGTAGTAGATAAGAATTTTGTTCTTTCTGCACAACAGACCAAGTTTTGGATTGGTCTTTTTCATGGATTGTTGAATGTGAATTCAAATTTCAGTTGTTTGTCAATTGTGGCACCCAAATATTTGGTATGTGAGTCTGCATGAATTATAGTGTTATCTAGAGAAGAGATAGTAAAAGATGTCCTAAGGATGGCCATAGTTTTTGTAAGGAAAAGGAGTAGCTTGTTTTTTTTGGGGGGGGAGGGGGTTAAGGATGAGTTGATTATTGATTAACCAGTGTTCAGTGGTGTTAAATGAAGTTTGTGTAAGGGAGTGGAGGTCTGTAGGGTTATTGGAGAGGGGGATAAGAGTAGAGTCATCAGCGTATTGTATTAGGGTTGATGAACAGCAGACAGAGTGAAGATTATTAGTAAAAAATATTAAAGAAAAGAGGGCCAAGAATGGATCCTTGGACTACACCTGTTTTGATAGGCAAGAAGGGAGAGCAGGAGGACAGCCATCTAACAGATTGCTGTCTGTTAGTAAGATAACTAGAGGACCATTTGGTAGTAAATGCAGAGAGGCTGAGTTCAGTTAGTTTATTAAGAAGCTTAGAGTGGGAGATGGTGTCAAATTCCTTGGAGAGGTCGAGGAAGAGGCATGACACCAGTTTGTTGTTATCTCTAGCCTAGGCTATGGTCTGTATAAATGAAAGGAGGGCTGTGGATGTGCTGTGGTGGGGCCTAAATCCATGTTGAGAGGAGGTGAGAAGATTTTCCTGGAGTAAGTAGTTGAGAAGTTGTGTGTGAATGCGATTTTCTAGGATTTATGAAAGAGGTGAAAGGATGACTATAGGGTGGAAATTAGATGAGTAGATAGTGTGTTTAAAATTTTGTTTAGAGGGGGTGACTTTGAGATTAATGTGTTTTAGTTTGTGATAATGAATATAATCTGCATTGTAGAGAGAGGGTGAAATAGGGAAGTTCAGGCATTTATTGGAGGTGGATGTCATTTAGAGAGGAGTGGGAGATAGAGTGATAAGAAGATAGCCAGGAGAGGAAGAACAGAATGGGTGGTAGAAGGAACTGCAGTTGCATGTTATTTTAGTGTGTGGGTGTAGGTAAGGTTGCTAGGAAAGTAGGCTTAGTGATTATATAGAGATATTATAAGAGGGTTAGGAGGGTAAGAGAGAGTAGGTGAGAGGAAAGGTGTCACTTCAAAAAAACAACTGAAATCCCACCTAAATGACAAGTGGTTATGCTCCTGCCCCTCACCAGACTGAACCCATTTCACCCCTCCTCACCCTCCCCGCCTTTCTCTTCCTACTCTACACTTTCACTATATCTCTTTTCCTTACTGAACTCATGGGAATATAAGGATTTTAAGTACAACAACATTAAGCAAACCACTGTGCAGTACCAAACAGGCATTTCTGTATTAGAGTGCCACTGTATGCTAAACCTATCACTGTAACTATGTAACACTGAAAATTGCTACTTTTACAAAATATTTTTTACCATATTAAGTGTACTCTCAAAATATGTATTACTATGTGTTCCTGTGAGCGTTCTATGTGTTTACTATGTGATTTTATTTCACTGACTGTTTCATTAATGTTTAAAATACTTATTGATTATTGCTTACTTATTTACTTACTGTTATGTTGTTATATGTGGAGCTTCCCCCCCCGGGGCCTCCGCTGAAAATGGGCAAATTGCCCAGTCAGACTTCCCCAGTAAACAAATATTAAATAAATAAATAAATAAATAAATAAATAAATAAAATATTTGCTGATGGAAATGTGTCAGCTGCTTTAAAACAACACTCCTCTACCCTATAACTGTACTGAGATCAGTCTTGGGTTAAGAAAAATGCTAAAATTGTTACTTTTTCAGATCAGTTATAACAATCAACTGGAAACCTGCAAGAACTCATAACAGCAAACAAACAAACGAAAAATTAAAAAAAAAAGTTTCATTCTGGAATTTTGTTATGTAAGTTGCATACATTATATTGATATTAAAACAGAAATGTAAGCTAATTTGCTCTCATATAGTCCCTCATTAGGCTCAATGGTTGGGATGCACAAAAATTCCCTTTCTACTTTTCAGGAGCCTCTTCTGCATGAAACACATGGGTGCCAGAATGATAGGACAAGGGGGTGCGAGGGCCCCTCCCCCCCACACACACACACTTTACATGAAATCCTGAACTGTGTCCTCAGTTCCAGGATCATCTATTTTATTTTTAAAAAGTGGAAGTGAGCAGTTGCCACTAACTTCAGTATGTGTGCATGCATGAATAACTGGGCATGTACACCTATGCATGTGTGCAAATGTGTGCTAGTGCATGCAGGTATGTAAGTATGTGCATCTCAGTATGCTTGCATGTAGAAGTAAGTGCAACTGTGCATGTATGCACATCTGCAAGAGTGCATGCGATTATGTATTGCTATTATATGTCAGGATCCAGAATAGCGCATGTGAGATAGAAGCAGGGGTCAGGAAAGTATTTTTTTCATGATGGTGTCAGTGATCAACCAGACATTTTCTGCAGTATTTATGGATTTGTATGGAGAAACGTGGAATACTTTAATGTGTGGCAGCTTGTACATGGCCAACAGACCTCATGATTATAATGGCTGGATGTGGACTAGGCATACCTCCACACTGTCCCTGATTTTGACTCCAAATGTTGTTCTGTCTTAAATGGAGTTAAGAGGTTGAGAGCTATATGGTTGGGGCTGGCTGAGTGAAAGTAACTGAAGCACTTGCTATTTGCTCACTTTTGCTCCCTGGATTTGCAGGACTCATGTACGTTTGTGAGGTGTAAGATGGACTACTTAATAAGACACTTGAAATGTACCTAGTATGTATAATTAGTGGGCTGTCTATGAAGGAAAATAACTAACTGCCTGTTGTTGTTGGCTTATTATTCTGGCTTGGTAGTATTGTGATTTGTGTGAAGCAAGTTGGAATATTTTTATGTGTGGCAATGAATGGTTTGTTTAAAACAAAGGTGAAATTTATTACATGGCCATCCTCTTATCAAAATCTGACAGCTGAATTGTACATAGGCATGGCTATAACTACATAGTTGGAGTTGTCTGGGTAAAAGTAACTGGCCCTCTTGTCACTTGCTCAGTTTACAATCATTATTCAAAAAAAAATGCATAACAAAATATCCAGACCTTCAGAGCTTTTTTTTTTTGGGGGGGGGGGGGGCACATACCGCAGCTGTATAAATGGATTTTGACACAGACTTAGTAGTGGCCCCAGCCATAAACCCCACCTAGTCAGAGGTGTACACAGAATCTGATCAATGTAGCTTGTGTGGGGATATGGGAATGCTATCATTATTTCTTTAACTTTCTTCTAAAAACTCAGAGGTTACTATTTCATGCTGGCCTTAGGATGGGTTAATATGGTCATTATTTCCTTAGCTTTCCTCACAGACTTCAGAGGGCCACAAAGAGAGGCACTAAGCTTGTACAGAAGCAGCATGCTGTTCAGAAGTAAGTTGAAAACACTATTGTTATTATTTTGTTTTCCATTTTCCTCACCTTTAAACAGCAGATGCATATACAGGTGGCTATGTTATAGGGAAGGGTAAAGAAACATTCTGGTGCAGATTCAATAAAAGCTTACATGGTCATTTTTTTCAGTGTGCGTGTCACAGCACAATGCAAACATTGGTGCAGTGAGTTTTAGATTCAGTAAACTCCGTGTAGTGATGAACAGTTACAAGCACTCATGGACAATACTGGAAACTTTTTTCGAATGCAAATTTCAGCATAAGTAGCTGAAATTTATGCTAAAGAAGTGAAACAGCATGGTGGAGCAATTCAACAACCTCAGACACAACTGTGTAGTCTATATGTCCCTGTTGGTAGTCTAAGTGGAAATTTCCATGTACAGGAGTCTACATGGAAGCAAGAGCGTGTAGTAGTCCAGAAACATGGACAGAATGCCCATGAAAAAGTAACAACACACCTATAATGGGTGATGTATACACTCTGGATATCCAGAAGCATCAGGGGATATGTCAGATTGGTATAACTTTAAATTATTTTTTACCTCATGTTTGTGCAGTGTGCCTCTTGCCACAAAAGGTTTTAAATATGAATCCAGAAACATCATGTAAAAGGGGTGTAAAATGTAGTGTCACAGTAGGTAAAGTAATAAAGTGCCTTATGAGTTTAATTCATGTTCCAGTGCTGTTGCCCAGCTTACATGGCTACTACCCATGTAGATTTCAGGGCTGTCAGCATGGTTATTATGCAAATGAGTGCAAAAATCAGCAGATTTATTGAATCACAAAAAGCAGAAACCATGTAGGAAGTTCACTTTGTGTAAGCTCCTACATGGTGTTTATGCTTTCAATGGACGTTGATGACATCAAGGGGGTGTGTCAGATTACTATTTTTGCAGGGAGGGGGACTATTGTGCATGTTTGCACAGTGCACTGCGTGCCACAAACAGTTTTGCTGATACATACTTTGTTTGCACAACCAGACCACTCGTGTATCAGGCATGAGCTAGACATCCAAAAATAGAAACCTGATGCATTCAACTAATACTGCTGAGCACTGCTGGGCTCTGCTCTGCTAACAGCTTCCAGTTATGAGACTTAGTGTTGCTACTTCTGTGGTAACAAGTGTTAGTCATTAAACTGATGTACAGATGGTCCTGGGTTTGGGTCTATATTAGAATTGCGAAAGATGTCTTTCGCGAATACATGTTCATCGACACATAAACGTTGAAGAATGAGAACAGTGAAGTACAACAAAAGCGAAAATGAAAATGCCAAATGCATTCCCGGAAGTAACAGCACCATACAGGTAAGGGAAACCTAACTGAACAAACCTTACCTAAAACACTTTTTCAAACGTTTTTGCAGGGGGGCAATCCCCCCTGCACCCCACACACTCCCTACTTAAATATACCACCTCTGAGACCGCACTACAGTGGGGAAGAGGATTCATTTCTTCATCCCCATGATCACCCTGCCGGTCAAGAAAATCCATTCGGCATTCTCAATTTTGCTTTTGTTGTACTTCGCTGTTCTCGTTCTTCGACGTTTATGTGTCGATGAACATGTATTCGTGGAACACAGCTTTCGCGATTCTGATATAGATCCCTGGGTTCAAGTACAGGGTATGTTAATTTTTCTCATACTGTTCTGACATTGCAGCTTATACAAATGAAGTATAACTTGCAGTAATTAGTGTTTTATGTATGTTTCATGACAACGGGAATGAAGATATTACATTTTTACATGGTTTTCCTTAATTATGCACAGCTGCACCCTGCTGTGTGCTGATACACACAGCACACTACTGTGCATTGAAGCAGGATCTTTAAAGCATGTTAATTATATTCTAAGCAGGTGAATCCCTTATTAATTAGCCAACCCCATATGGTATGCCTACTCTAGAAATGTCTAAAGTATGCATGCAGTCTACATTCTGACTTTCTCTCAATACTTCAAGACCATTGGAGTAGAGACTTGGAAATGTTAGCTGAGATATTGCTAGGGGCTGCTCCAGCTATTCTACAGCTGCATGTGCTAGAGTTTGAAGTCAATGCTGCTGGTGCTGCTGACAATAGGCCTAGGCCGAGAAAGAGTAGAGTGCTCAGGCCAAGGGTAACCTTCCAAGTGCTACATGAGCTAGAGATTGTAGAGCACTACAAGATGGACAGGGACATATTACAAGAACTCTGTGAGCTCTACCGCCCTCTGCTCAGATCCAGAGCCAACCAAGGGGCACCCATCCCAGTGGAAACTAAGGTATGTTTAGCCCTTAGGATATTAGTTACAGGTACTTTTCAAAGACCAATTGGGGACATGATGGGGGTGTCACAGGCATCAGCATCCAGGATACTACACCAGTTCCTGGATGCTATGCTCCTACATGCCAGTGAGCACCTATCATTTCCCCTTTCCACTGTGGAGAGGCCCAGCAATATGCAATGGTTCTACCATATAGCACACTACCTTGAAGTGCTGGGTGTCATAGATTGCATTCTTGTACACATCAAGGCACCTCCTGGTGAGCAGGGTAGAATCTACATTAACCTCAAGGGGTACCGCTCCATCAACTGCCAAGTCATGTGCAATGTCCAGGGAATTACCTTGAATATGTGTGCTGGCAACCTTGGCAGTTACCACGACTCCCATATCTGGCACACATCACAGCTGTACCAGATGTTTGCTAGAGCGGACATCCCGCAGGGCCACTTACTGGGGGATGCTGGTTATGCCCTGGAACTGTAAATGATGACATCCATCAGAAATGCACACACACCTACAGAAGAATGCCATAATGAGCACATGCACAAACTAGGAACATCATAGAGTGTCTGTTTGGACTTCTGAAGTCACAGTTCCAGTGTCTAGATACATCTGGTGGAGCCTTGCAATATACCCTACACACATGTACACAAATATTCACAGTATGTGCTATGCCCCACAATCTCATCCTGTAGAAACAGCTACAGTGAGTTCAGTAAGGAGAAGGTTCACATTTCCACCCACCAATGCCTAGGTGACCACAGTCACAATTGGACTTTGAGGAGGAACCCCCAGCTGCTGTCCCTGTATGCAAACATAGGCATGCTCAGTATGTCCTTGTTTTGGCTAAGAGACAACTCATACCACATTCAATGACCACTTACTGTGGGGACCTAGGGACTAATACCTTTCTCCTACTCACATACATACATTAAAAATTATGCCAGACAGCTGACATGACCTGTACCTATCCATGTATTGGCTGCATACTGCTGGCATCAGAGTCAGTCCTGCACTATTGTGTTAACCACTGCATTTGCAAGGTAGGCCCTTAACCAATACTGCAGTCTTGTCGAGAAATTAAAGTAACATATGACTACTGATGCTATTTTACTAGTATGCATCCATTTGTAATTTGTAGGTGTCATGCATGAAACAGTTATACAATCCTAATGCAGTAGATTACTGGTACATCATTCAAGACAGAAGTTAGAAAGTGAGGCTACACATTGCAGTGTCTGACTTTAGACGTTGTATCCTAACAGGAGATGTGGTTTGTTCCCCTAATCCCCTAAACAGGGGTGTCCCCTTGTAACTGCCATAACAGTAACTCCTCTATGCTACCCCCAAACCTGCTCTATATGGGTGATTGTCACAGTTATTATCCCCCACATTTCCAGGCGAATACTATAGATTTGATCATACACTATATGTGCTAGGGAACACATTAGCAGTGTACATTGCTAAGCAGGTGGTTGTGTGATGAATGACCCCTGCTCTGGTAAGTTGCTTCTGTGGACAAAAGGAATAAGGCAGCCATCCTGTATGATGAAGCTGTAATGCTGTCGAGGGTTCAAATCCTGATATAAGTAAAGGTTTTGGATGTGTACTGGCAATAGGGTTGTGCTTTACAGACTGTGACTCTGTGTCCTATACTATCACCTTTGTCTTGTCTTAATTACACATTTGCGTGATGCACCACATATTTAAAACATTTGTGATAAAGCTTAGCCATTTTGTGTGGAGCATAGCAGTACAGAAACAGGGAAAGAGGAAATAGGATTTATGTCTATCCACCAACCACAGACACTGGATAGATTCAGTTATTGCCATTAGTAATCTGGAAATCGTGGCCTATAGTAGAGACAGGAGTGGGCTACAGTAACAGGTATAATATTACATAATAGTAAGACACAGATGTGAGCAATGCGCCTCACTTTTGCAAACTACTTACTGACACGCAAACAGTAAAAAAAGCAAAAGACCATTGCATGAACACTTAGTTAACCATAGTGCAAATCCAATGCTCCTTGCACTATAGCTTTCTCTCACGCGTGCCCTCTCTGTATATATGTATATATATATATATTTATAGATATGTCTATATATATATATATATATTTATATATATATATATATATGTATATATATATATATATATATATATATATATGTCTATATATCTATATATGTATATATATATATATTTATAGATATGTCTATAGTGCCCTACCTACCTATCCAGCTGTTAGAGCAGATAATCAGGACCAAAGCCACAAATAATGTTGGGACAAAGGCCCAAAAATAGAGAAACTTTTTAAATATTACACTTACAAATTTAGGAAGGTGATAGATTAACAGGCATTGCATTAGCACATTTTTTTTCTGAAGGATATGATGTGTGAAATTCAGATGGTTTCCAAATTGCCAATATTTTCTGATGTCATTTCTCAATGATTTGACATTGATTTTCCAGAAACCCACAATAGTGTGTGAAATGGATGAAAAATATGAGTCAAACATCTGGAAATTATTTGAAAATCTGGACAGTTGAGAGGTATGCTGCCCTATCATACTCAGACACCATGTTTCCCCGAACACTATATGTGGAAACATTGCAAATTCGTGTCACAATATAAGTGTATGTATGTGTATTGACAAGCCATCCCTTTGTTTCCCCAATAGCAACAACATCAACAAGCACAACAACCCTAGGTCACCTTGAGTTTTCCACACATGCATCAACCACTGTGCAAGTTGTAATATATGATGTAGTGTTCTCCCTCATGGACAGGGTCAATTGATGGTGCTCACAGGCTTGCTCATCTAAATGCAAACAGACAAATAGGCTCAATAAGGCTATTGCTGTTACACAACTATGCTATTAAACAGTATTCATCTGCTAGGCTACTAGCCTCAAATGACACTATGAAGCAATTTGACTATGCAGGCCTCCCAAGCTTTTGTTGAGCACATGGCTTGATTGTGTAACTGAGTATAAGTCCACTTGCAGTCCTAGCTAATTCAAACTTGAGCTGTGGCATGTGTGTTAAGTACTCTGAACTGTAGTCCAGCAACATAGGTAGGGGTTCTAATCTCACTAAAGTCAACTGTGTGTGTGTGTGTGTGTGTGTGTGTGTGTGTGTGTGTGTGTGTGTGTGTGTGTGTGTGTGTGTAAAGAAAAATGTGTGTATATCTCAGTCCAACTTTACAAATGGCATGGATTTGCATTGTTTTGGTGCCTCCACAAACATCCAGTCAAAGAAGGCCTCCAAACTCTTGCCCCCCACATGGCTTGCTGATGTCATCTACCATAAGGTCACCTGCAGTCTTGTTAAAATCAGACTTCTGCTGTGACATGTGAGTTAAGTACTCTGATCTGTAGTATGTAAACCTAGATAGGTAGGGTTTCTATCCTCAGTTTAACCAACTTGGTGTGTGTTTATGTCTCCATAAAGAATAGTGTAAGTGTGTATCCCAACTTGATTTCTCAAATGGCATGGCTTTGCACTGATTTTGTGTCTGCACAAACACCCAGTCAAGGCAGTCTTCCAAACTCTTGTCCTCCATGTTCTAACATAAGATGACCTGCAGTCCTATCAAACTCAGACTTGTGCTGTGGGTGTGTGTATTAAGAACTCTGATCTGTAGCATGTGAACTTAGATAGGTAGGGCTTCTATTCTCATTGAAGTCAACTGTGTGTGCATGTGTATGAGCTGTTGCTGGATGTTGTACAGAGCATTTTACAGCAGCTTAAGGGACACTGTCCACTTGCCCTCAACAGGCACTGCTGACGTCATCAGTGATATCAGATTATTGGATATGTATACGTCACAACTGGTCATGGTCACACACTGGCCTGAAAGATGGATAGATGTCACCTCATCCTATATATGACAAACAACAATGACATTCCTGTTTTTGTATGCACAAACATCATATTTGCAATGGCGATTGAGAGACTGACACATTAGTTCACATAGGAGCTCGCATGAACTATGACTTTTGTGGATGATACTGTGATCTGTATTGAGAGTAGGGAACAGGTTTATGAGACCCTGGGGAGGTGGAGATATCCTCTACAGAGGAGAGGAATAAAGGTCAGCAGGACTAAGACAGAATACATGTTTGAATGAGAGGGAGGATAGTAGAATGGTTAGGAAACAGGGAGTACAGTTAGTGAAGGGATATGATGTGAAATCCTTTCAATCAACAGTTGAGGGTAATGGTGAGTGTGGAAGACAGGAGGAGAAGAAGAGAGAGCATATGGGGTAGAATGGGTTGAGAAGAGTGTCAGGAGTGAGTTTTGACAAATAAGACTGAAAGGGAATGTCTACAAGATGGTAGTGAACAGCTAGGTCATATGGGTTGCAGATGGTGCACTGAGAAAAAGGCAAAAGTCATAACAGGTGTTGACAGAGTCCCAAATGTTACGATTTGCATTGTGTGTGCTGAGGATGGACAGGAGTATTAACCACATGTTAGTGTGTCAGCTCATTTTGTACAGTTTGGAGACAAAGCCAGAATGGTGGGATTGTGTTGGTTTGGACATGTGCTGAGGAGCGATGTTGGGTATACTGGGAGAAGGATGCTAAGGATAGAGCTGCCAGGTAAGAGGAAAAGAGGACGGCCTAAGATAAGGTTTACAGATGTTGTGACAGAGGTTTTGCAGCTGGTGCGACAGAGCAAGATGTAGAGCACAGGTAGAAATGGAAGCAGGTGATGTGCTGTGGCCCGCCCTAATGGTGCTATCAAAAAGAATAGGAAGGAGAAGAAGACACCACCGATGTCCGGAGAAACTCATCTGTACACTTGTGGCAGGAGTGTACACCAGGAGTATCTCTTTGAAGGTTAGTGTTTCTGCACTCAGTTTGGGCTTTAACAGTGTGTCTTTCTTTTTCCTATTCTGGATTGTGTGCAGAGGCTGTAACACTTTGCCATCATGCATGCAGAAATGTCAGTACACTTGCTTTCCTATAAAAATGGCAGATGCTGTACAGCAGAGCAGATCTAGCTGTCAGAACCTGTGTTGCATAACAAGCAGCAGTTTACCTAATTACATATCAATAACACATGTATTGATCCACCTTATAAAGGGCATCATAATGTACACCCCATCGATTAGTCCCCTGTGTAGATACCAGGTTCAAACCTCCCAATATCACCTATCATTTCCCCTGCTATCTTAGTTGACATGGGTTTTGTGACTCAATGCAAATAATGCCTCATGCACTGAATAGCCTGTATCTCCTACATCAATGAAGAACAGATTTCAAGAGCTCTACCTATAGTAGGACTCTGGAATCAGTGCTGCTTTGCTTCCAGAAGGGTAACACTAAACAGGTTGTCCGCACAGACACCTGGACTCCTACTCATAATATGCACCCAATACAAACCATCATGTGCAGAGGTACTCCTCACAAACCACCCCAAACAGCAGACACATCCTAAATGCAATCAGGCTACAGGCAGACAATACACATAAGAAGCATCATCACCACTGTCTCACCACAGAACTGTTTAAGGCAATGGGCATGTATCCCAAAGGCTTTCATAATAGTTGACTGTATAGTGAGACATACAGATTATTATTTATTCACCAACTTAAACAAAGATATGTATAATGTCAGGTGTGTGACAGACATAGTCATCACAGCACACATGCAATCAACTCCCTCAACAACAAGTCCTACTCTTAATCCAGTATACTTCATTTTGGTATGCACAACTGGAGATGTGACTACAGGAAATGTATGAACACACACATGATTGAGCTATTTGAATATGGATCAAAGACAGGTATGTCCTTATGTTTAAGCAGCACTATACTGTCACCTAGTATGAGCTCTTGCTTCTGGCTCCAAGCGCCCTGGCATCCGGGCGTGACCTGCTCCGGGGACAGTGTCAGGTGGAGAGTTTAACTGGGGCAGTACACCTGTCAAAGAGTAACACAGGTGTCCTAAGGTGAGCTCAGGGAGGACAGAAACCTCCCATGGAGCAGAAAGGCAAAAGCTTGCTTGATTTTGATTTTCAGTATGAATGCAGTCCATGAAAGTGGGTCCTCACGATCCTTCTGGCTTTTTGGGTTTTAAGAAGGAGGTGTCAGAAAAGTTACCACAGGGATAACTGGCTTATGGTGGCCAAACATTCATAGCGACGTTGCTTTTTGTTCCTTTGATGTAAGCTCTTCCTATCATTGTGAAGCAGAATTCACCAAGCGTTGGATTGTTCAACAACTAATAGGGAATGTGAGCTGGGGTTAGACCGTAGTGAGATAGGTTAGTTGTACCCTACTGATGATGTGTTGTTGCGATATTAATCCTGCTCAGTACGAGAAGAACCACAGGTTCAGACATTTGGTGTCATTCTAAGGTGATACAGTACCTGTCAGTGTGGGATGACATGGTGGATAGAGCATGCTGCTTTGCCAAACATAGGCCACTTGACTGCACCATAATCTCTTTATTAGGCAAGGTCACAAAATCAGAATAATCTATGTGTAAATGTACATCTCCAACAAAGTAGAGTCATGCTGCTAAACCCTAGGAGTTCACATCTTAAACTGCACTCTCTATAAGCACTCTTTGCAGTGAAGATGTTGATGTCTTGTGCAGTCACGGAAACCTGGTTCAAGGCTGCAGTAATTACTTTGGTTTTGCAAGGCTACAATGCCTTCCAAACAACCAGACAGCAAATAGAAGTTATGTGAATAACAGGAGGTGTTGTATTTATTTACACTGAATATTAGTATACCTCAAGACTGTTTAGAGAAGATAACTATATAAGGTTATTCTATGTCCAACATACTGTGAATAGGAAACTCCTTCATGTTATCGCCACTAATAGGTCACCATCCATAAATATGAAAGGCCACCCACCCTATGTATTACTACATGGAACAATTAAAGTAGAACAAAAAAATCCAGGTGGGGTGAGTGAAAATATTCATCCATTGATCAGGTAATTATAGGACAACAAACTCACTTGCACAATATTACCTGGAGTTTGTGAACTGAAATGTCATGGAAGAAATAGTGCTCCACCCCACAAGGTTATTTCATATTCCAGACCTGTTCCTCAACAATGTAATGGCACATGTGTAGTGCCCACACTGTTAATCAAACCATAAGTTTATTTCGAAGCAGATATAGCTACTGAACTCTCTAAAGGGGGAGTAAGTATCACAAACATCATCCAAGGTAACTACACCCTCCTAAGAGATGGTTTAAACTACTTCCATGACACAGTTTCCGCAACGGACATTAACAGCTATAATAACTTACTCCCTGATGCCGTGTCTACACATCTACACAAATGTATACACACAGCAATGCCTGATAGGCTCAAACAAAGATCCTCCAGGAAATACAAACCATACCCATGGATGTCTGTCATTACTACATTATACAGGATGGACATGGCTGTGGTGAATACATATTTTAACAAGAGGGAGGAGCATAGGGTGACATACAAGAGTGGAGTAAGACGCACACAGGTAGATTATATCTTATGTAGAAGGGCCAGTCTGAAGGAGATTGGAGACTGTAAAGTGGTGGCAAGGGAAAGTGTACTTAGGCAGCATAGGATGGTGGTTTGTATGATGACATTGGGGATCAAGAAGAGGAGGAGGAGTGTGAGGGCAGCACCAAGAATCAAATGGTGGAAATTGAAAAAGGGTAATTGTGAGGTGGAGTTCAGGGAAGAGTTAAGACAGGCACTGGGTGGCAGTGAAGAATTACCGAATAGCTGGGTAACTACAGCAGAGCTAGTCAGGGAGATGGCTAGAAAGGTGCTTGGTGTGACATCTGGAAAGAGGAAGGAGGACAAGGAGATCTGGTGGTGGAATGTGGAAGTACAGGAGAGTATACAGAGGAAGAGGGTGGCAAAGAAGAAGTGGGATTGTCAGAGAGATGAAGAAAGTAGACAGGAGTATAAGGAGATGAGGTGCATGGCAAAGAGAGAGGTGGCGAAGGCTAAGGAAAAGGCATATGAAGAGTTGTATGAAAGGTTGGACACTAAGGAGGGAGAAAAGGACCTGTACCAATTGGCTAGACAGAGGGACCGAGCTAGGAAAGATGTGCAGCAGGTAAAGGTGATAAAGGATAATGAGGGAAACATACTCACAAGAGAGGAGAGTGTGTTGAGGAGATAGAAAGAGTACTTTGAGGGGCTGATGAATGAAGAGAATCAGAGGGAGAGAAGGTTGATGATGTGCAGATAGTGTATCATGAAGTAAAATGGATTAGCAAGGAGGAAGTAAGGATAGCTATGAAGAGAATGAAGAATGGAAAGGCTGTTGGGCCAGATGACATACCTGTGGAAGCATGGAGGTGTTTAGGTGAAATGGCAATGGAGTTTTTAACTAGATTGTTTAATGAAATCTTGGAAAGTGACAGGATGCCTGAGGAATGGAGAAAAAGTGTTTCGGTACTGATTTTTAAAAATAAGGGTGATGTGCAGAGCTGTAGCAACTACAGAGGGATTAAATTGACCAGTCACAACATGAAGTTATGTGAAAGAGTAGTAGTAGCTAGGTTAAGAAGGGAGGTGATGATTAGTGATCAACAGTATGGTTTCCTGCCAGGAAAGAGCACTACAGATGTGATGTTTGCTCTGAGAGTGTTGATGGAGAAATACAGAGAAGGTCAGAAGGAGTTGCATTGTGTCTTTGTGGACTTAGAGAAAGCATATGACAGGGTGCCTAGAGAGGAGTTGTGGTATTGTATGAGGAAATTGGGAGTGTCAGAGAAGTATGTAAGAGTGGTACAGCATATGTACAAGGGTAGTGTGACAGTGGTGAGGTCTGTGGTGGGAGTGACAGATGCATTTAAGGTGGAGGTGGGATTACATCAAGGATCAGCTCTGCGCCCTTTCTTATTTGCAATGGTGATGGACAGTTTGACAGACGAGATCAGACAGGAGTCCCCGTGGACTATAATGTTTGCAGATGACATTGTGATCTGTAGTGAGAGCAGGGAACAGGTGGAGGAGACCCTGGAGAGGTGGAGATATGCTCTAGAGAGAAGAGGAATGAAGGTCAGCAGGACTAAGACAGAATATATGTGTGCGAATGAGAGGGAGGATAGAGGAATGGTGAGGATGCAGGGAGTAGAGGTGGTGAAGGTGGATGAGTTTAAATATTTGGGATCAACAGTTCAGAGTAATGGTGAGTGTGGAAGAGAGGTAAAGAAGAGAGTACAGGCAGGATGGAGTGGGTGGAGAAGAGTGTCAAGAGTGATTTCTGACAGATGAGTACCAGTAAACTGAAAGGGAAGGTCTACAAGAGGGTAGTGAGACCAGCTATGTTACATGGGCTGGAGATGGTGGCATTGACAAAAAGGCAGGAGTCAGAGCTGGACGTGGCAGAGTTAAAGATGTTAAAATTTGCACTGGATGTGACTATTTTGGACAGGATTAGGAATAAGTATATTAAAGGGTCAGTCCAGGTTGGAAGGCTTGGAGACAAAGCCAGAGAGGCAAGATTACGTTGGTTTGGACATGTGCTGAGGAGGGATGCAGAGTATATTGGGAAAAAGATGCTAAGGATGAAACTGCCAGGTAACAGGAAAAGAGGAAGGCCTAAGATAAGGTTTATGGATGTGGTGAGTGAGGACATGCAGGTTGTTGGTGTGACAGAGCAAGATGCAGAGGACAGGAAGAAATGGAAACAGATGATCCCCTGTGGCGACCCCTAACGGGAGCAGCTGAAAGAAGAAGAAGACAGTAACTGAGAGAAGCTGCGGTTTACAAATACAATACTGAGAATCCAATACTGGAAGGCCACTCTCCTCAGTGTAAATATACAAATAAAATCTTCACAGAGCAGCTATGGTAATAATTTATACAACATATCCATGAATAACCATAAGGCTTTCTTTACGTACATCTGCAAACTGATATATATATATATATATATATATATATATATATATATATATATATATATATATATATATATATATATATATATATATATATATATAACTCAGATGTATTTGTTTCCAACTGTGTATGGTAGCACACACACTGACCCAGTGTAACTTTCAAACCTGCTAGCAGACATGTTTGGCTGCAAAAGTGTCCCCCCTGATGCCACCAAACCTATTACAAACCATGTGTGCAACATCACCTCCAAGCTGTGGTATCTACATTGAGAAAGTTATCACTGGTCTCTCCAAGACTAGGAGCACAGTCTCCATGAGACCAGATGGCATTCTTGCCTGTGTTCTTCATGTGATTCAACAGTAAGCTACTTCCCTGGGCACCATATTCAACCACAGTCTGAATACTTTTGTTGTCCACATTGAATGGAATACAGTGACCATTTTCCAAGCACACAAGAGATGACTGGCAAAATACAAGTGTAATTATAGAACCATAACTTTATGCAACCTCTGCCATAAGGCAATGGATACAGTTTGCATGCATCTCAGACACAAGGGAACAGGTGACCTCCAAACACTAGATGTGTTACATTTAGGCATTCATAAGGGTATCTTTTGGCTGCAGAACCTGGTGGGATTCAAGGATGTGACCAGAGACATACACAAAGTCAAAGATATGCACACATCCTATCATATCTTGGCCAACGTCTTCAACACAATTCAACATTTGTTGTCAGTGGGAAATTAACCAAGATGAATATCAAATCCTATGCTATCAGTTGGTTTACAAATGGGATCACAGACCAACAACATTTAATCACAGTGCGAGACTTCACCTCAAGCAGCAGACATGTCACCTGGTAACAGAAGTGTCAGTGCTGTGGCCCCTCATGTTTGACATATATGTCTCAGAAGTCCTGAATAAAAGAGAGGGTCTCTGGCACTGATGACTGCTGATAAAGCCATGCATGTAACATAAACTGCACAGAAATGCATCATGTGGTAATAATAAATATTTCTGCTTATTATAAAATAGCCCAGAGTACACTATTCCCTACTTCTGTATTGATAGACCTCGGAACACATATCAACTGCAACCTGAGTCTACTGTGGGGAGGTAGACATTCTACATCTTACATCTGATTAGCAACGGCATCACATCAATAGCAATATATGTTAGCAGTCTGCTATACTCATCCTTAATTTACCATATTAATAAATATAATCCACCCTTTGAAATATATTTTATCAGACACCTGCACCAACTTGACAGACCTCAGATATGTCTGAGTAATAAAACCTTAGAGGGTTTCCAACACGTGTGTTCTGTGGGCAGACTGATGTATCAGTCACTGTGTGCAGTATCATGTAGACAGCTTTGAGGCAGATTATGTATGCTTTACAGGGATATATGTGTCCAAAATTGGGATGAAAATTCTGCACGTGCATAAGTAATGTGGGATTCGACTTACCTGTTCCAGGGACCTCAGTGTACACTAAGACATACATAGGACATGCTGGAGAGACAGATAATCTCTCAAAGGTCGTCTCTCCTCTGCAGTAGGCTTCAAATCCATGTCAAGCAGAGCACGTATATTACCCTGTTGAAGGACATGCTGGATGACTTGCTGTGAAAATGTTTTCCGGCATGGATCACTGTTGCTTCTCTCCTGGACATAGGTGGCCCTTGCTAGACAAAACTTGGCCATACATTATATCTGACTGTTAATATTATATTATGATGTAATGGCTATACCTCTAAACCTCTTCAGGTAAATACTCTAGTCACATATTATGAACCTTGAGACCTATGGCAATGTACATGCAAGAGGCACATTATACTGTATTACCATTCTAAAGAGATTTGTCTTCAGTGCTGACATACAGTCCTGAGCTCTGACTCTGATGGGTTGACTTTGGATGGGCAGCCATATGTTTGTATTAAACAATCCTTAAAGAGAAAGTTAAATTGTCTGAATTCACAGCCCTTACAAAAGAATCCACTTTAAATTAGATAAATTATTATGCTACCAACTGTCCGAATGGCTAAATACAATCTAAATGACAGGTACAATTATCAGTTCAACAGCACAAATGGAGGTAATGGCATCATATTAATACAGGTAGTCACCCTGTGCAAAAGACACATAGCTTTAGTGCCCCTGAATCCAAAAGATAGAAAAGAGATGTGGCACAGTTATCATTACTTGCACAGGGTGTTGTGTGGGGGTGCAAGAGGCCTAGGCAGGGTGTTGTGTATTTGTGCAAGAGGCCTAGGCTGACACAAAAGGCTGGCGAGTGTGTATGTGAGTAAGTAAGTAAGGGAAGCAGGCAAAATGGACCATGCAAATGTTGCGTGTGTGTCTGCAGATGCCCTCAGTGTGACATTGGTGTGTGAGTGTCTGCATGAACACAGCCAAGCCCAGTGCTAGCTCTACATGTCTGTATGTTAGACAGCTGTGAGCCATGCATGGTAAAGCTGACAGTTCATCATCTCTGCCTCTGAACATGAAAACTGACTCTGCCAGGAGTTACACTGGCATCTCCACACTCAAGGTCAGATGCTGTACTACTATCTGAAGGTGACCAATGTCTGCTGGACATGTTTCCTTCATGGGAACACCCAGGACCATGACCCCATGGTATGCTACATCTGGGTGTGGACAGCACACTCCTTGCTGGAGCAGCGGTTAAACTGTCATTGTGGGAGCATGATCAGGCACAGCCATGTTGGCTCTCAGCAGATGTAATTGCTGATCTATGCCCATGAGGCTGATGTTCCCCTCCAAGCATATGTTCCATCACAGACAATATGCGTTCCATGACAGATACACTGTACTCCTTCACAGAGAAATCCTGTTCCAATGTGTCACTCAACCGATCCAGGGGATTAACAACATAGTGGAGGCTTTCAGAATGTCAGACTGTGCTGCATCTATAACCCTGAGCATTCTCCTGGAGTTCTTTTCTGAACATGACTGTGTCTCCATGACAGCCCTAAACATACATCGAGTGACACGTGATGAGACACTTGCAACAGATTGGGGAGGGACATCAGGCTTCCTCCGAGCACTCCTATTAATCCACCATGTGGCACATCGCCAACAGTTTGGCTATGGCCAGTATCAATCACCACAGAAGCCGCAGTAGTAGCCACAATTCCCTGGTCAATGTCCCTGCCCTCCAATTGATAAGTACAGTCAAACCTCTGCATGTACGGCTACTGCACGGCTCAGAAGCATCAAAGAATTACAAAAACATGGTAGAGCCAGCAAACAGTGGACCATAATCCGTTTATTGAGGGAAGAAGGAAAGAAACATACCGGTTTCGGCCGTTAGGCCTTCCTCAGTGTTTGTAACTGTTACAAAATCCACAACATATATATATATATATATATATATATATATATATATATATATATATATATATATATATATATATATATATATATATATATATATATATATATATATATATATCTATATATATATACATATATAGAGTGGTCCAGCACCACCTGCAGTCCAAAAGCAAAATTGCATACATTTATACATTCATTTTTATATATATTCATTTAAACCAGGGGAAAAAAGTGCACCTAATTTAATAATCCATTTCTTTTCCATTTTATTTAATATTGCATGCCAACCAGATTTATTACCTGTATTCCGTTGTATAATGTCAATCACAGTAAATCCAAACTTGGCCTTTGAGTGTTTAATTGTATGTTTGTACAGTGCATTCGTAGGTTTACAAATCCTAATGTCACTAAGATCTTCCGAGATCCTAAATTTTACATAGCGGGAAGTTTGTCCTACATAAAACGCATAACAATTGCATGATGCCAAATAAATCACCCAGTCTGATTGACAATTTGCAAAGAATCTAATAGAAAAAACTTCATCAGTGTTCCTACTAGTAAATTCCTTTGTTTTACTCATATTATTGCAATGTGTACAGTGGCCACATGGGAAGCATCCCAATAGTGGGCCCCCTTGTAAGGTTATTTGTTTAGATACGTTCTCATTCTTGTTGATATGTTTATAGTGGTTGAAAAAGGAACCCATGTTCTGACCCTGTCTATATGAGAAGTGACATCTGTCATCCAATATTGCCCTAAGTTTATTATCTGCTAATAATATATTCCAATGTCTCCGCACACAGTTGATAAGAGTGTCTGTATTTCTCCCATATATAATAAACAATCTAATTTGTGAGTTTGATTTCTGTTTATGCTCCTTGTATTATAGTAGATTTTCCTTGTTTGTGTTAGTAGCATACCGTCTGCCTTGAACGATATCATCTTTTTTATATCCACAGTTAAAAAACCTTGTGGATAAATCTTGCTCATAGGTGATAAATGTGCTTTCCTCTGAACAAATCCTCATCAGACAAAGAAATTGGGATTTTGGAATGTTTCTGCAAATATGGGGTGGGGGGGGATGAAAGCTGGAGGCATGGAGTAAGCAGTTGTATTGGGGATATTTACAATAAATTTCTGTTGTTAATGTATGATCTACATTTCTTGTTACTAAGACATCCAAAAAGGTAATCTGATTAGTGTCATAAGTTATTGTAAATTCAATACCCCATTTGTTTTCATTCAAATACGTCACAAACTCCTTAAGATATACGATGTCAGATCTCCATACAATCCAGCAATCATCCAAATATCTCCTCCATATATCAATTTCATCAATGTAGATGTTGTGAGCTCTGTCATAAATAATTTGGTCTTCAATGTAGGCCATAAAAAGGTCTGCGTATATAGGAGCAAATGAGGCCCCCATGGCCGTGCCTTTGGTCTGTAAATAACATTCATTGCCATAGAATATCACATTTTTGGTTAACGCATGTTCTGCCATACATAGTAACAGTGTATTGAAACCTGGGGGGTATAATTCTGACTTTGTTAACCAATATTCCAAAGCATCTAGGCCAGCCCAATGAGGGATGTTGGTATATAATGCAGAAACATCCAAAGTACACAAATACTACCCTTCCTCAAGCTGCATATCAGTTATTATCTGAAGGAATTCAGTCGTATCTTGTATTCTTGCTCTAACACACTGGAGCAAAGGATTGAGATGTAATGTACGAAACTGAGATAATGGTTCAGTGATGGAACCTCTACCCGAGACTATCGGTCGACCAGGTGGATGGTTAGGGTCCTTATGGATCTTAGGGAGGAAGTAAATGTATTGGTTACAGGGATCTGTAACTGTAAGATGATGTTGAGTATCTTGTGTTATAATGTTTTTCTCCCTAGCTAGTTGTAAGAATTTGTCTATTTTCTTTTTGAATCCTAGTGTAGAGTCAATCACCATATGTGTATAGTATCTACTATCTGATAATTGTCGCATCGCTTCAGAATTATATGCTGACCAATCCTGTACTACAATGGCACCCCCCTTGTCTTCTGTTAGTATTACTAGTTTCTTGTTGTTAGCCATTTCCACAATAGTGTCCATCTCCTTCCTGGACACATTATTCTGTTTGACGTGGGAATCCTTGAAATTGAAGTGTAAATCTTTGAGAGTGGAATTATAGAACATGGATACAATCGGATGCATAGGTGGCATAAATGTTGATTTATGATATCTGAATCTGGCATCATTATCTAAATTGCTTTCTGTCTGAAAAAACAGTTTCAGGTTAAGTAATCTACAAAACTCAAAGATATTAGCAAATTAATCTTCAGAAATAAAGAAACCAGGAATAAAATTAAGTCCTTTATTAAGAATTTGAATTTGTGTTGTGGACAGTGTTGAAGATGAAATTTTTAACACATTATTTATTTCTGAACAATTAGTTTCAATAGGTCTACCATGCTTACCACCCCTGTGTTTCCTCCCACCCCGTTTGTACCTTTGGCTAAAGGGCCCAAAAAGTAGAAGCTGGTGAGTCAGCAGAATGTTGTATACTGGACTCTAAAGTGGTGGAGGAATCCTAACCTGATTCATCACAACTTGAATTATTCAATTTTTTCAGGATAGATCTGGGTCTCTTCTTTTTATTGACCTTCCTATGGGAAGGCTCAAACCTAACATCTTTGTTAATTGAAAAGGGGTGCCCTCCTTCATAATCACTTAAGTCACGGTGAAATGTACCCATTTTTTTATCTTTTAGTGTCTGTTCAGAGCTGAGAAGGTCCTGTCCCAGTTTCTGAAGTTTGTTAAAATAGCCCTCCTGACCTTCAAATTTACTGATATGATTACACATATCAGTGATTTCTAATATGTGTTTGTCTATGGTCCTCTCATTATATGCCGCCAAAATTTTAACAAATTCCATTCCTGATTTGTGTTGAGCTTCTGCCCATTGTTCCAATAAAATGGAATCTGCTTCGGAGACCAGCGGTTGTATCTTTACCCTCAGTACCCTAGGTGATATATCTTTGGCCGAGTAGGCGTTGAAAAGTTTAGCTTGCCACACGTTCGCCCTTAATGCCCTCATACTTTTATTCAGTTTATAAAAGGAAGTTTCGCAACTGTTAATTGTTGCAGAAGCTTCCTTATTAATATCTTGCCCCAAATTAGTAAGTCCAAATGCTGCTAAATCATTCCTATCAGCTGAGAGGCCCCTCAGTAATTCTGTAAGATCCATAATAAAAATATCAGTCCTGTTACAACATACAACAGGTCATGAATACATAATGGAATCTGGATTATCTAAACAGTGCCAGGTCCCCACCAAAAATCTAATGAGAAAAAGTATCTTTAAGTGTGAGGACTACACAGGCCCCTGTTAGATTAATATATATATGAAACTTGACACATAAAATGTTTGAAGCATAGACCAACTGGATGTAAACAATGATAGCTACTATATTAAATGAGTCTGGATCGACCCCTAATCCAAGTGCTATGTTTACACCCTGGTCATAAATATCAACTATGAATCAAGGAACAATAACAGTCCCTGTATAAATATACAGTACTGAGTTCCAATAAAAATAAACATATATGTGACCATTCAATGTTGTTTGATAATTTGTTATGTTGTGCCAAAAAACTGAGAGGACCTCACCTGAAGGTAAAGTTTGAATGAATTTGGAAATACTAGGAAAAAGGGAGAAAAAAGGGAGAAGAAATTGTTGGGCCACTGTTATAACTAAGTTACCAATTATAAAACCTGCAATGACCAGGACAGAACCTTCACTTTCAGAAGAGGTTAAGATGCTAAATACCTCTAAGAATTTAGGGCCATCAGGCCAGCAATGAAATTTCTTGTTTCCATTGTAAACTAAATCTATTATATGGGTAAACCTAAAGAATTCTTTAGATATCCCGACCAGCAAGTTTCAGTTTCATTAGTACATCATAAATGAAATTATTAATTGCCAAGATAAAAATACAGTACTGTTATTAAGATGCCTGTATATATTAATGTTGAAGCATAGTATGCTCGTGTCCAGGACTCATATAGTGGGGGTGCCTGATGAAACAAACATAGACTGAAGTTTTTAATATTTGAAATAAATGTCTTCCTTATAATATCTGGTCCAATAGTCCTAAGAGGTAAAGCTATATATTTTTAAGACTGTTATGGACCAAAAGGTATCTGATCCAAAAGATGCTGAATATTAAAGTTGCATTATCTGTTAACAAACTGCATTAAATCCTTCAATCTCATTCAACCATAATATATCACATCTGATGTACAACTATAGTATAACCACTGTAAGTCAAATATAACAATTCTGATGTGACATGAAACTTTCAAGAGAAACAAAACTTATATTAAAGCCCTTAGAACTCACCCATGTAATGGAAGAGTCCAAAAGCCAAGAATTATCACATTAAAACCGAATGGGTGTCATAAAACCAAGAAACATCCCCACCAGTATCTATTGTTTAGGTGCCCACATTCAAACAGTTTGGAATAGTTACCATAAATCAAATATCAAACATTCGAACTCTGATGTTACATAGAACCTTCAGAAAAAGCTGAAGAAAAAACATCATTCTCACATATATGTAATTTTTTACCCAAAAGCATATAAATCTGAAGGTCCAGAAATTATTTCAGTAAAACAAAGCGGGTGTCATCCGCTTACAATGTTGAGACCTTCCATTTGTATGCCAGCATTAATACAGACCCTACAATTCACATTGAGCACTGATGAGCAAGTTTTTGCATTTGTTTAACCTTAATAGTCCAAGATTCTTCAGCATACCAAGCGAATAGTATATAAAAAAGCGTCCGTTTTATAAGCACGACATTCCGTTTATATCCCTATGTTGAAAAAGTTCCAATAGTTTCCGTCAAGCACTGAACTAGTATTGGAAAAATATTTACGAGGCTTATATGGCCATGAAAGTACACAATTGTTCCAGCAAAAATAAAGCCGGCGTATATAATCCAAGAAAACATCTGCTTTCAGTAGCAAGATCTTCCCATCCGTATATTCATGTTAAACAGTCCCAATCGCTCACACTTTTGTTAAACACTGGAAAAATATATTTGTAGGTCTAGTTTGCCACAAGATAAACACCATCAAACTCATTTGCATAAATGAACATTTATCAAATGCCAAGTCTGAGACACTCAGAAAAAAGGCCAAAGCCTTTAAATGGAAAACAGTACCTGTAGCAATGTCAATATCTTAGATGCGCTCATTAGTGGTATTCCAAATCGTAGTAGACTTCCCTGGGCAAGAAATAAAAGTTTATGTCCTGCAAGGTGACACAACTGAACCGAAATCCATCCTTCCTTGGATAAATAATCCTGAAAATAACAGCATTCCACCGACCAACAGCAAAGGAGTAAATCCAAGATAAGTACAGTCAAACCTCTGCATGTATGGCTACTGCACAGCTCAGAAGCATCAAAGAATTACAAAAACATGGTAGAGCCAGCAAACAGTGGACCATAATCTGTTTATTGAGGGAAGAAGGAAAGAAACATACTGGTTTCGACCGTTAGGCCTTCCTCAGTGTTTGTAACTGTTACAAAATCCAATTGTCCAATATCTTTGGCCTCAGTGGACTGGCTGTGTCTGGTGATAATGGGGGGTTCACTGAATGTCAACCTCTGTGTCAGAATTAGCCTCTACAACTCCCAGCTGTGCCTCACTTTGGCAACGATCATCATTAGAGTCTGATGAGACACTGACATCAGATGGTATAGGGGACGCAAATACTTCCATGTTCACCTGTGATAAAAGGAATAAAAACAGGAATACATTAATGCCTGCACTACTATCCTGCAATATATGTTAAGCAATTTACACTGTTGTCACTATTACAGACATTCATACCTCTCAACCTCTTAGGGCAAGGAATGTAGACAAAGCAATGAATAATGGGTGGACAAAGGCCCAGGAATAGGTATCATTGTGGCATATTGCCCTTACAAACATAGAAAGATGATAGAATAGAAGGTGTTGCTTCACCATGACATTTATGAGTGGTATCCATTTTTAATGTGAGATCCGTCATTATTTTATGTCTGCAGTATTTAATGACCTGTCAATAGTTTGCAACTCAATCGCTATGATCTTAAATATGAGCCAGAGGTATGAGTCACACATCTGGAAATTCTGCAAATATCTGTACACTTGACAAGCATGCAGACAGTACAGCAATGCATATAGCAGGCTTGAGATGACACTTTAGCAGATATGCAGAAATATTTCTACATTACTGACATAAATGTGTTCTGCTTGCCAACTGCAGGAGCCCTAGATCTTTGGATTCCTGATGACCCTGGTAAAAGTAAAGGTTGAGGTAATGGCAACAACACCACATTTAACAGTATAACAGGGGGTAATACTTTTAATAATCTGTATCTACAGTAACTGCAATGTTAATAAGAATGTGGCTGACAACCTCTAAATGACCTAAAAACTGCAGCTATCTTAAATACCCCACCAAAATAAGCAACCTACCACACATTAAAACAATAAACACTATTACACAATGAATGCATCATTATTCTACTGATGATCTAACAAAGCTGACGTGGAAGCTCCTTGTGAGATGCAGGAGTGGCATCCAAGTCTAGAACATACTGGCTGGTGGACTGCTGGGAGCTTTCCTGAATGGTAATATTTGCCAGGAATTCCTCAGTGGCAGTGAGGCATTGTTCTGCTGCAGGTCCACCACTGGTGAGCAGATGATCATGTGCCACTTCAGCAGCATGCCTCCTTGCTGCATGAATCATGTCCGTGGCTTTGTGTCGCACCTGCTTATAGCTGCGATTTTGTCACCCAGTTGCATTTACATTTTGGGCCAATTCATCCCATAGGGCTGAAAGTTGCGACATATTGGCCCCCACCCTGGACAAAAGAACTGCATGATGTCACCTTAATGCTTCAATCATGAGGTCATTCTCTGCTTCAGAAAATGGGCGCCTACATTGAGGGGGCATATTGTTTACTGAAAGACAAAACAATGGTAACGCATATAAGGCTCACACGAGTAGAAATAAACTGTATATGGATAAGGCAGTACAGCAGAGCTCTCAGTATACACCACTTGGTTACAATTTAAAGATTCAACAGTGGTCAGCAAATAACACGGGGGCTACAAAACAAGTAGGGTACCATGGCAAGCGTATCCCTGTCTGTGCAATAACAGATACTCACTTATGCTCACACACCCAACACAACAGTCCATTCTAGTTTGTACCATAGCAGGGACTCATATCCCTCCCCCCAAAAAATATAACAGGCTAAGGGACAAATATGCTAACCAAACAACAGTGTAAAATCAAAAGTGCTCTCAATGGACCGATCTAGGAAACACGGGTGCATAGTTATTACACAGCATTAGGCCTTTCAGCCTACTCTACAGTCTCTGTACCTCTGAAATGGCTGGTAAATGAGGTCATGTCTTAAGCACAGTTCTAACAAAGGCTTACTTCACATCATTCCTAAGTACATTCCAACATATGAACAGCAGATGCAGGGTGGTATACAACGAGACGGAGCCCGAATAATGAAAACATTCTTTACTCAATCCAATGATCAAAATGAAGTACAAATACACATAAAGTCACAGTTTAAAAATGATAAAACAACAAGTTAAGCGCTTTCGTCAATACTCAGACTTCTTCAGAACAGTGAATTGCTGGCTGATAACTCCTTAAATACACACCCAGTCAATTAGTAAAATATTACCCCACATCATTTCCTTTCAATTAAGAAACATCACAGGAAGTGTAAGGTAATAGTGAATACTCCCCCTGTTTGCAAGTACACAAAAAGTAAACTAACCAAATGTTAAATCAATAGTGTCACATGTAAAGAATGTTATAAGGCAAAAAATACCAACGCCAATATAAATAAATCATAACATAAATAACTGTTTAAGTTTCAAAAGTGGTGCTATAGAAATTCTATCATTAAGACCTGGAGGGGAGTATGCATTCAGTCTGATCTGCCACTTTAACTCAATGTACTCCAAATATTCCTCAACAGGTCCGCCCCTTTGTCCCAAATCAACTTGTTCAAGAATAAAAAAACTAAAACTGTGATTACTTTGGTCATTAATATGCCTAAATAAAGCATTCTTCATATTTTTCTGCTTGATGTCATATAAATGTTGGTAGACTCTAAGTCTAAAAGCATTTTTTGTTTTCCCCACATAATAACCTTGGCAGTTTTTACATACTGCAATATAAACAACCCCTAGTATAGCAAAACATTTTCTTTTTATTAGTAATGGATCCAAAATTCTTAAGATTAAATTTGTCTGTATCCATCATGAAAGGGCACTGGGGACATCTACCACATTTATACGTGCCACCTCTAGTGAGATTAGGTTTGCCTTTTTCAAGTAGTCCTTTTATTGATGTACTCTTTTTATAAACTATAGTGGGTCTCTTACCTATCTTGTCCAAGACCCCAATGTAATTATCAAAAACCTTCCAATATTTATGTATTATGTATTTGATTTCTTCAAAATCTGCAGAATATGTGAGTGTCAATGCATGTGTAAAAATAGTATTATTGTGCCTCACATTGTCGTGGCCATCCCTATTGCCCAATAGGGATCTAAAGTGTCCACTGGTCCTCTTATTTATAACTTCCTGAATGATGTTTGATAGAAAAGGCTCTGGATAACCTCTTCTCTGAAACATATTGGACAAATTGTCACATTCCTTGGTAAAGTCATAAATGTCAGACACCATCCTGGCCAATCTAACACATTGGCCCTTGACCAGGGCCTTCTTCTGGTGCAAAGGATGTGCACTAGTAAAATTTAATAATGTGTTATAATAGGTTGGTTTCCTATATAGTTGGGAAATAAAACAGTTGTTCACATAATCTTTCTTTATGGTGATGTCCAAATAATGAATATAATCTAGATCCTTGACCATAGTAAATCTCAAAAAACTGGTGGTACTGTTCATGTACGAAAAGAACCTATTCAAATCTGCCTGAGTAAGATTTTGTGTCAAATGCCTTGGCCAGGTCAAGGTAGGCAGTGTTAACCATTTTGCCTCATCCATAGCTTTGGTGATCTTCTCAAAGAAGTCCACCAGGTTCAGTAGGCATGATCTGCTGTTGACAAATCCAAACTGGGTTGGGTTCAGTGTCTGGAGGTTTACTATATCACTATTGATAATTTCCATGATAATTCTTTCCATGACTGTACATATAAGACAAGTGAGACTTATGGGTCTGTAATTTCCAGGGTCTGTAGATGGGCCACCTTTGTGTAGAGGGATGACTGTTGCTGTTCTCCATTCATGAGGCCTGTTTGTAAGGGGTGGTCCTTCAAGTTTACGATTGGAGGAATGTGAGTTACAATGGCAAATGATTTTAAATGCATTTTCACATCCAGGTCTAAATGAAAACTGTAATATTTCCTGCCGGTTAAAATTAAGAAGTTTAAATAGGTAAAAAATATCGTCTATTTAAAAATTAAATTTTTTGTACACAAGAACTAAGTTTATTTTATCATTTACTCATTTTCTATTACTGATTTTAAATATATTGTTTTGTGTAGTAGTTCACTTGTGAACCTGTTTTTAGCTTACTACATGCTGTAAGTTTTGTAAGGTTTTTTACCTTGCTGTTTCCTTTGATATATCTTTTAAACATTGTGTCTTAATATTTACTATATGTTTAAATGGGATACAGATTTGATTAGTTCAACTTGTCATGTGATGACAATTGCGGGTCTTTTAAAACTGTTACCTTGTTTCCAGTTTTTTTAATTCTGAGGAAGTTACTCTACGTGGGGTGATGAAAAGCATTTTAGTTGGAAAATAAACTATTGTGCTTCAGAGCTTTGCCTGTGACTTTTGGACTTGTCTTTAACAGTTTGCAGTTCATTTGAATTGCTTTTCTTGATTTATTTGTAACTATCTATATCAAACAAAGCTCCTCATTAGCACTCTTCAAGAAAAATCTTGATGATTGTATGGGAGATAGGAAATTCACCCCAGGGATCACTTCTGTGGCTCTGCTTGACAGGGGCACAGGAAAATAATTTTCTTGGGTGGCAAAAGCCAGGGTACCATTTGACTAGGCTTATATAGGCCCTAGGGCCAATAGCCTAGTACCTACCTATGAACCTATGAGCCTATAAATGTATCCAAAAATAACTTACAACCAATGCTATTCCACAGTTATTCTTTTACAGTACCACTTTATTTGTATAAGCTGCAATGTCACAACAGTATAAATAAAGTTTGTTTACCCAGGACTATCTGCACTCCAGTCTACCACTCTACACACATCAACACAGGATTTGTTACCTGTAGTCATGTATTTTAGTATTCATTGTTAAATAAATGGTATGAGTGTAGCACAGCCTTGCTTACCACATTTGTGCGATGCCCAGCAGTGCTGAGTAATTGTAATTGAAAGCATCTGGTCTCTGTTTTGGATGTCTGGGTCATGATTGATGTACGGGTGGTCTCATTCGCAAAAGCATAAATAAAAAAAAAATTAGGAGGAAAGCCAAACTGTATAGATATAACTAGTTCTGGCAGTTTTTTCCAAGGCTTTGGCTGCTATTTTTGTTGTGTTCCTCATAAAATTTGTGGTTTTGTAATAATCATTCAGGATGGATGGATGGCACTAAATAATGACAAATGGTTATAAGGACAAGATGTCACTAATTGCTGACCTTTGCCCCACTTTGTTTAGTGGTTTTGTACAGATGTTTTTACTATAAGAGGTTGGTTGGCATGGGAACACATTGCCAAGAGCACATTGTGGCTGTGTACATGGATACACTCCGTGTAGGCTCTACACAGAGTCTACATGGAGTTTATTGAATCCTGCAGCCTGTCAATATATTTCTGACAGCAAATATATTGCATTTGTTTTTTTTTTTTTTCAGTATGTCCAAGTTTGACATCAGGGGAGTAAACAGAAGTTGCCAAAATGGAATAAATTCAGGCATGGCCTTCCCCTGTTACCAAAAATCAGGTGAAGGATTTCTCGGGGATAGTGGAGTACTATAGAAAAAAAATTGTCCCCAATTACAGTACCATAGCTGCTCCTCCCACAGACCTGACAAGGAAAACAGGCCAGATAAGGTAGTGTGGACCCCATTATGTGAGCAGGCATTCTAGAAGCTTAAAAGAGCTTTGGTAGGACCCCCTGTGTTAGCCAGTCCAGATTACAGCAAATAATTTGTTGTGCAGATGGATACTTCAAACATTGGGTGGGGAGTGTACTTATCCAGGTTTCTCAGAGGGAAAAAAGCACCCAGTGGTATATCTCAGCCATAGACTCCAACCCAGGGAGGAATGCTATGCAGCTGTAGAAAAAGAATGTCTAGCCAGAGTATGGGCACTGCAGAAACTTCAGCATTATCTGTATGGAAGGAAATTCACTGTGGTTACAGACCACAATCCATTAATATGGCTACATAGAGCTAGCCAGCAAAATGCCAAGTTATTAAAGTGGACCTTAGGATTGCAGGCATATGACATGACAGTACAACACCATAGTGGGGTCAGCAATGCTAATGCACATGAAGTCTCAAGACAGGGAATGGGGTAACATATTCCCAGATAGGCTTACTTCTCTCAAACCACATTTCTCAAGGATCACTTGAAAAACTAGCTTGAGTTTTTTTTTTTTTTTTTGTGGGGGGGGTATGATGATATGGGCAAGTCCTAGCAAAGCCAGCTGGAGTTTTGTAAATAATGATATGTCCTTTGAATATCAAACTGATTTATACAAAATGCTTGTGTTACAAATGTATTAGAACTGTATGTCATGTGTATATAAAATTAGGCTCAATTATGTCTCTTAAAAACAAGAAGAGAATCAACATCCTCTGTAGTTATATTCCTCCAGGAAATAACTCACCCATAATAGAAGAGATACTACAATGGGCCACAATCAACCTACCCCAAGAAACCATCCTGCTAGGTGACCTAAACATAGACTGGCTAGCCTGCAACTCCAACAACCCATCAAACCATATTAACTTATTTGGATTCTCACAACTAATCTAAGAACCCACCAGAGTAGACAAGACATTTGTTTGTGCCTATCTATATCAAACAAAGCTCCTCATTAGCACTCTTCAAGAAAAATCTTGATGATTGGATGGGAGATAGGAAATTCACCCCAGGGATCACTTCTGTGGCTCTGCTTGACAGGGGCACAGGAAAATAATTTTCTTGGGTGGCAAAAGCCAGGGTACCATTTGGCTAGGCTTATATAGGCTCTAGACTGGACACTAGTTAATAACCCCACAGAAAAGTATTATGTGGGCTGCTTACCTGATGCCTTAAGTGACCACTGCCCCACATTCCTCCTTCACAAACAGGCAAAAATACCCAAACCCATGCTATTCAAGGAGACTAGGGATGAGCACAAAGTCATTCCACAAACTCTTAACAGTATTCTCCAGCAACAGGACTGGAATCCACTAAAAACTCTACCTTTAGACCACACAGTTGATTTTTTTAATACTACTTTTATGACTGTTCTAAATATACTAGCTCCCATAAGGAATCTCAGGACTAAAGTTAACTATGCCACATGGCTAAATAGGACAATAAAAGCCTTAATAAAAGCCAGAGACAATGCCTGGAAAAACAGAAAAAAGAATAACACTATCCAAGACAGACAGAAATATCAAGAACTACGAAATAAGGCCAAAACCCAAACAAAAGTAGATAAAAAGAACTACTCCCTAGACATCCAAAACAAGCACTCTAGAAATCCCCAAAAGTTATGGCAGGCTGTCAATACCCATATAAAACTGGGCAAAACTACCACCCCATCTCCCAACCACAATTCTGATAATGATAGCATAGCTTCAGAATTCAACCATCACTTCACAGAATCTATCCTCGCACTATCTATCCAGCTATCCAACAAGAAGACTAAAACCACCCCAACTGTAGAACAAACTAACATACCTACCTTCACACTTTCACCTGTACCAACCTCTTCAGTTAAACAGCTACTCTCTAAACTAAAACCTACCACACTTGCAGCAGATGGTTTACCCACAGATTTTCTAAAATTAGCTGCAGAATCACTAACCTACCCTGTCTCAATTCTTATAAACCGCTGTATACAAGAAACCTACATACCCCATCTGTGGAAGGTGTCACATATAATTCCCCTTCACAAAGGCAGAAAATCCTATGAATTATCAAACTACCGGCCAATTGCTATTGTATCCCCCCTTTCAAGCTTCTGGAGAAATGTATCCACTCCCAGGTAATGCACTTTTTATCCTCACATAACCTCCTCTCCCCAACACAGCATGGATTCAGCCCAAACCATAGCACAACCACTGCTCTACTCTCCTTTACCAATCAGATTAACCATCTAAGAAATGACAACAAATTTGTCTCAGCCATATTCCTAGATCTATCAAAAGCATTTGATATGGTCTCCCATAACCTACTCTTAGACACTCTGTCAACTTTATCCTTCACCCCCCTCTACTACTTCATGGTTTAGAAGCTATTTCTCTGACAGAAAACAATCAGTTAAATGGCAAAGTACACTATCTCCTCTATTACCAACTACTATAGGTGTCCCACAAGGATCAATACTGGGTCCTCTACTATTCACCATTTTCACTAACAAACTACATACTTCCACTCTGCATGCATCACTTATAAAATATGCAGATGACTCCACCCTAATCTGCTCAGCCCCATCCATAACCACTCTTCAAAAGCTTACCCAATAATCCTTCTGCTCTGTGGAACAATGGATTACCAATATCCAACTAATTCTAAACCCCAACAAGACCAAATTACTCATGTTCCTCCCAATAAAGCCAAATCCACACCTCTTACCTTTATTATCACCTCCAAAAATGAACCACAATCTCCCCCTTCCCTCACACTATGCTGCTCAGGGTTGAAATAGATAACAATCTAAACTTTAATGTCCATATCTCACAAACCATCACAATGGTACATAGGAAACTAGGAACCCTATATAAACACAAACAGTTCCTATCAGACCAAGCTAGAATCTCCTTAGCCCAAACCCACCTCTTGTCTACTCTAATGTATGCATCACCAATCATATCAGGAAAACAGACATAAACAAACTAGAGTCATGTTACAATAAAATTGCAAAATTTGCTAACAACTCCACTTTTAGAAGTCATCACTGTCATGCCCTGAAGCAACTACAGTGATTAGAACTCCCTCAACTAATTATCTATCACCAAATAGTCCTCACCTTCAACATAATAAGGAACCCTCAGAAAACCCCAGCCCTAAACCAACTTCTAAACCAATATGCTGCAAATCGCCCTCTATACTCATCCAGCAAAACC
Organism: Protopterus annectens; assembly: GCF_019279795.1. Lineage (NCBI taxonomy): Eukaryota > Metazoa > Chordata > Ceratodontiformes > Protopteridae > Protopterus > Protopterus annectens. The sequence goes on from NC_056731.1 coordinate 1,996,781,582, forward strand.
CTGCTCTGCATAACCAAAGCCAATAACACTGCAGGGAAAAGTCTGTTCTCCCATGCCATTGCTAGGGAATGGAATAACCTCCCCCAAAGTATCTCCTCTGCACCATCCATCTCACTTTTCAAAACACCACTAAAGTCACACCTCTTGCAATCATGGCTCTGTCCCTGTATCACATAAAATCTTTTCTGCTCTCCTCCTAACTTGCCACACCTCATCTCCTCACTGCTTACCTCAGCTATTCTGTACTACTCAAATACTCCCTATCAGGAACTACTATCCTACAAACTATTTCTCACACTATGACATAACTCCCGAATAGCATTATTTTCCAGATTCCATTCCTTCATTTTTATGCTTTGTACTACCTATGTGGAATTCAAAGTTTTGCTATCTATATATATACCAAGCTTGCTCAAATCAAACTAAGGTACGAAAAATCTCCTTGATTGCTTGATTGTATATATATATATATATATATATATATATATATATATATATATATGCCACTGTATAGAAATTTTCTGTCATTCATAGATTATGTGATGTCATATAAAGACATGGAGCTCTGATTGTATATATGTCTTTGTACAGAAATTTTTTTTGTCATTTGCTGTATTTGTACTGTTATGTTATGGAGCTTTTCTTCCCAGGCCTCTGCTGTAAATGGACCTTGTTCCAGTCATGCTTTCCTGGTAAACAAATGTAAAATAAATAAAAAATACATAAAAATTGATTTTCTACAGATGTTTGTGCTGAAAATGTATTTGTGAGCTTTGCTTGTGCTGAAATGTATCCACAGTGCACCCTGCTAAAATAAAGAGAAATGTACATGTACTATTGTAGCTGAAATAAATGTGTTTGTTTTAATAGAGGATACTGGCGCAGCAGATGTTAACTTTAAGAAAAAAATAAATGAAATGTAAATGAGCTATTAAACTATTAAAAGGCACACCACACTGCTGAATAGGACCAGAGACAGTGGGTCTGGGGAAGAGCCTTTTCATTAGCTTAGTGAAAAGAGAGGAGGTCCCAGGCACTGCCATGAACATTTGGATGTGTATTGTGGCCATCTGTGCTAACTCCTGTCTCATATTGAAAGGGGATTATCGTGGGAACCTAGAGTCAGGTGACCAGATGAGGTCATTCTCTCAGCCCTCTTGGAAATTCTATTTTAGATATTACAAGGAGATATCTCAGTGTATTGAGTATTCTGTTTGCCTTGTGGTAGAAAGTAATTTAACTAGGGAGCAGTAATTCTCTTAGATTCAGTCAGGAGTATAGTGAAGCTTAGTTTAGATAGTGTTTTTCTTTATTTTTCTGAGTCTGTCCATCAATGGTCTTTTAAATATTTCCTGTGATCTGAACTCTGTGGTTTACTGTGAATATATATTCAGCATTTTCATGTACTTTTATTATTTATTATTAAGTATATTTAAAACTTTTATTGTAGCTGGTCCTTGTAGAAAGTATCTAACCTTTGACAGTACTTAAATTTACTTGTTGACACTATGTAGGCCACTCCAGAAGGCCTAGCCATCTTGGTGAACTACTACCATTTGTATTAGTATTAATATTACACAGTATAATTGGATACTCTTTTAAGAGCTTTGCAGTAACTGACTGGTGGCAGTTATAACTACCTTATAGTCTAGGCAGAGTTAGTTGAGAGGGTAATCTGTGCCAGCCTTTCCCAGGTGTGTGTGTGTGTGTGTGTGTGTGTGTGTGTGTGTGTGTGTGTGTGTGTGTGTGTGTGTGTGTGTGTGTGTGTGTGTGTGTGTGTGTGTGTGTGTGTGTGTGTGTGTGTGTGTGTGTGTGTGTGTGTGTGTGTGTGTGTGTGTGTGTGTGTGTGTGTGTTTGAGTGTGTGAAAATTAAATCTTAAAGAGTGTGTTTGTCAGCTACTTGGGGCAGAGACATGAAGCACTGGGTTTACAGAGAGAGTACTGGAGGATTTGGCTTGGACATACAACTGAGGACCTAACCCTACAGCTGTAACAGTAGGGAGTCTTATTGGGAACCTGGAGGGAGACAGGTAAAGAGACATTCAGACTGTGAACTGAGTGTATTCCCTGTGTGCTCTCCAGTGTCAGTGGTGAGGATTCAGGCTCCTTGATTACTGGCCCAGCATGGGGATGACACATATTGGTGGCCATCACATACTGGTAGCAGTGGTGGGCATCACATTCACCACTTTGTAGTTTAAGTATTGCAATGCCGAATACCATACAGAAGCCAACGTTTAATGTTGTCTGTTAATCCCTCCCTCCCCCTTCCATGTAATTGCCCAGGTTCCTACCACTTAAGCTGTCCCTGTGAACAGTATACTCAATGGCCATGCAATTAAGAGAAAGTATGCATCTCCTTCACACTTGGAATGGGTTGAAGAAAGGCAGTAGCTTCATTTATTATTCTGATGTGAAATTTCTGTGGAATTATTCTTAATGCAGCTCCATTTGACAGTAAATACAAAGAATATCATGTATATGCTTCTTTTTTCTCATAGTCAAAAAAAAGTTACAAATGCCATTTTCTGGTCAGTAAATACCTCTCTAGACCTCAGCTCACCCAGCCTTCAGCATCTCTGATGAAAAAGAACCAAGTTCTATTATTCTATATAGGGGGCAGTGCATAGTCCAACTCATGTGAAGGACAGTGGTAAAACTGCACATGCAATGCATGACTTTCTGTAATTATGGGCCTATTTATAAATGCTCAATTATGCAGTTCTTACCAAAGGGATTCAAAGAAATGGCTAACATTGCAAACAGTTTACACAAACCTTTTTAAGATCTTTTTATTTTTTTTTAAATGTCACTTGCAACATTGTGGATGATGCATGATGTATGTGAGTCAGAGTCATGCATACCATAGGATCATAGTATCATAGGAGGTTACTAGGCTAATGAGACTAGGGCCCTTACAAGCCTAGCAAAGTACAATCCCTGCTCCCAAGAATATCAAGGTATTAAGAGGAAGTAAGTCAACAGCTACTGCCCTTGTCCGAGAGGACACAGGTGAAACTCCTGGGGTGAATTTGTGGTTTACCATCCAGTCATCCAACCTACACTTAAATAGGGTCAGTGAGGGGTTCTGCTTTACCTGAACTAGAAGTTTGTTCCAGAGGAGAGGTAACCTCTGTGAGACATATCTGTCTATCTAGCAAGTCCTGCTGATGTCACATACTAGGTTGAGTTCCCTAGTGAGTGCATCTTATACCATTTGATTTACAAATGTGCTGCATTTCCATTCCAGCAGGATCTGAGATTGCTTTTTATGCAAGGCAGAAGTCACCTCTGAATAGTCTGTAAGACACAGAGTATAGTGACAGTGATTTCAGTCTGTCAACATATGGCATTTGCTGAAGATCCTGACTTTTCTTTGTAAGAAACCTTTGAGATCTTTTCAGCTACTGCAGGTGCCTGGTAAGGTACATACAAAAGGTAGCATTGTACTCTATTATTGTCCTGATGACTGAGGAGGACATGGGAGTTATCGCCTCTTTTATTCTCAATGCAATGCCCTTATTTATGAGGTGGACGATGTAGAAAGCCTTTACCACTGTGTTGTGGTGGTCAAAGAAAAGGTTGCAGTCAACCTGTGTGCCCAATTCTCTCACCACTGATTGCATGCTTAGAGTGTTGTTATTAGCATGGCCTGCCCCTGTTACCAAAAATCAGGTGAAGGATTATTAATGTGGTAATCTGCAGGGACATTGCCTTTAACAAAGGGGATGATAATGCATTTTTTTGTAATGAGTTTTATCCCATGACTTTGGCACCATTCATTTGTCTGTATAAGTCCCTCTTGTAGGATGTTTGCGTTATTTGTGGACTCTATGACTGCACCCAGTTTGCAATCATCATCAAACTCTGTCAGCCGTAAGCCTTTTGTTTTAGCCTGTACATCCAACAAGTAGATTCCAAACAATAGGGGCCTCAGAACCAATCCCTGAAGAACATCATTGGTTACAGGTTTGCTGGTGGAGGTAGAATCACCTATTTTGACTCTGCATTTGATCGGTTAGCCAGTTTGTAACCCACCTGACAATATATCGATCTCCAGCTGGTTAAGTTTATCAATGATGCCTTAGTGGGGAACAGTGTCAAAGGCCATGGCCAGGTCCAGGTGGGCCACATGCATGGATTTGCCTTATCCAGGGCTTTGGTGACTGTCTCAAAGAAGTCAACCAAGTACAAGATGCAGGATCTCCTTTTAATGAAGTCAAACTGGGTTTGGTCAAGGATTTGGAGGTCTCCTATATCTTTGTTGATAAGATCTATAATTATTTCTTTCATAGCCTTGAAGATTAGCCTGCTCAGACCTATAGGTCTATAGTTCTCAGGGACTGTAGAGGTGCCTCCTTTATGTAACAGGATTTGGGTTGCTGTTTTCCATTCAGCAGGTACAAACCCAGTGCTTAAACTGTGGTTGAAAAGAGTACCCAGTGGTGCAGCTAGTTCCTGTTTCAATCCATTTAGAATGTAGCATGGGATATTATCAGGTCCCATAGAGGCTGTGCTTTTAGCTTTGGAGATAACATTTATGACCTGCACCTTGGAGATACTGTGTAGAGGGCAGGGGGTAGGCATGCTTTGGGGGATATTTGGCAGGGACAAGAGGGAAATTCCACTGAATCTGTCAGTTAGTAGGTTGGCTATTTCTGCGGGTACAGTATATGTGGTGCCATTAACAACCAGTTCAGTGCAGATCTGTGTTTTTCCTTTAGTTTCTGACATAACTAAAGAAGGTCTTATGGTTATACTTAGCTAAGGAGGCTAATTTGGATTCACAGTTAGCTTTGGAATGCCTTACAAGGTGTCTTATTTCCTTGTTTAAGCTGAGGAGGGAATTATTTTTTCATGTCTTTCTTTATTTAACATTTGTTTACCGGGGATGTCCGACTGGGTTGGATTGCCCATTTTCAGCAAAGGCCCAGAGAGAAAAGCTCCACATAAATCTCATACAGACAAATAGCACAATACAAAAGAAAAGCTCACTTTTAATCTCATGAGGATGCATAGTAGCACAATACAAAGTTAACAGAGACGGCAAAGTTATATAAATCATAGAATTAGCATTGTATTGAGTGTAATTGCCACATAGCATTTTTTGTCAACTACAATTTGAAGAGTTACAATTATTTTGTCATAGGTCAACTTAAAATTAGTTTTCAAAGGTTCTGTTTACCACAGAGATGAAGTTGATTGAGCAGTAGTGTGGGAGAATATGAGAAGGAGAAGTAGATGCAGCCTGGTGAGGATCAGAAACATATCCGTTTGTCATGCAGGTGGCTGTTTAGAAGGTTTCTAAACACAGTTGGGCTGGATGTGTTTAGTATGTGCTGACAGGTAGAGTTCCATATTTTGGCAATGTTATTAGAATATAGGGAGTCAGCAAAGCTGTTGTTGGCTTTTGTAACTGTTAGCAATAGTTTATCAGATGATCTTAGGGTCCTGTTGTTCTGGTGAATTTGAACTAGGTTCTGCAAGACTAGGCATTTTTCAGGGAGGTGAACTATGGCGTGGGTTAGGGAATGTTGGTTTAAGGTTCGGAGGTTAGGAGGTTCTAGCCATTTGAGTTGTTTCAGAGCAAGACAATGATAGGTTCTGTAGGGCAGACTTGCGGTGAATCTGGCTATCTTGTGTAGCATGATTCAAGTTTATTTAAGTTGGTTTTCTTGATGTTTGTGAGTATGGGAAAGGCGTAGAACAAGGTGGATAAAAGGTGGGTCCTGGCAATTGCTTGCCTGGAGGAGATGGTTAAGTAAGGCTTTATTCTATGGATAGAACCTAATTTGATGTGGGTTTTTTTGATGGTATGTGCTATGTGTTTGTCAAATTTTAACATCATCGATGATGACACCTAGTAGCTTAGTTTCAGGGATGGGTTCAATTAGGGTATGATTGGATGGAGTAATTTCAAAGTCTTGCTTGAGGGAGATTGATTTGTGGTACTTGTTATGAAATTGCATTAGTTTGGTTTTGTTGGGGTTTAGGATGAGCTGGTATTTCTCTAGGAAGGATTCAATGGCTGTAATTTAGTTTTGGGTAATTTCTTCTAATTGAGGTAGGGTGGGTGCAGTGCTGATGATAGTGGAGTCATCTGTGTACTGTATAATGGTAGCATGGTTAGTTGCTGTGTGCAAATTATTAGTAGGAATTGAGAAGAGTAGAGGTCCTAGTATTGACTCCTGGGCACCCTACTGTTATGGAAAGCAGAAAGAAGAGTTTATCATGCCATTTGACAGCTTGGTGGTGGTCAGAAAGGTAATTTTGGAACCAAGAGAGGGTATTTTAGATATGTCAAGGGATGCCAGTTCAGATATAAACTGCTTATGGGATACTGTGTCAAATGCCTTTGACATATCTAGAAATATTGAGGCGACCATTTGGTTGCTGTTTTTTTAATTGGTTAACAGTGTTGGTGAATTTGAGCAAAGCAGTGGTGGTACTATGGCCTGGTTGAAATCTGTGTTGTGCGTTGACAAGGAGTTTATTGGTTAGAAGGTGCGGCATTACTTTTGAGTGAATACATTTTTCTAAAATTTTAGAGAGTAGAGATAGTATGGATATAGGTCTGTAGTTCGAGAGTTCTAGGGAGGAACCCCCTTTATGGAGAGGAATAACGTAGGAGATTTTCCATATTTTAGGTACATACTGTTCAGCGATAGATCTAGTGATCAGTATTGATATTGGGAAGCAAATTACATTTGCAGCCAAAATTGTAGGTTTTAGCTTACCTCTTTTTATGGGTTGAAGGGAGAGTGATGTTTGGGAGTCATTGGAGGGAGGAACAGTGATTTGATGTATGCAGTTTTTGTCTTTTATAAGTGAGAGTATGGAGTTTACAAAAAATGAGTTAAACTGGGAAGCTATACTTTCATCTGAGTTTTTGGAATTTGGAGATGGGGTGGAAGTTTGCCCTGGATGGATAAGGTGTTTGATAGCACTCCAAAGTTTTTGTGTGTTGTGCTGATGCTTGTACTGATTGGCTGCATAGTAGGTTTTTTTGTCTGTTCTGATTTGTTTTCAGATACTGCTTCTTCCTGCTCTTGGACAGCAATTTCTTTCTTTTGTTGTATAACCTGTTAATGGTGGATATCCACAAAGCAGGCTTGTTCTTTCTTGAGGATCTTGTTTTGTTCCTGTCAGGTATGGATGAATCAATACATTTGTATAGATGCTTCTACAAGGCATTGGTGCAAATCCCAGTATAGGTGTCCATGCCATCAGTGAGGGCATGGGACTATGAAGCTATTAATGCCATCATGAATTAGGTTGTAACTGACTTTGGAGAAGTTTTTTTTTTTTTTTTAGTTTTTTTAGCTTACTTGCTGCTAATGGTGGGGGGTCAGGTGTTACTGTTAGTTCTAATAAGACTGATTTATGATCAGACCTCACTAGGGAGGGCCACACACATGGGGTGGTGCAACAATCACCCATGTTAGTGAGCACCAGATCCAGAATGTATGGGCCCCTTGTGGGGGTATCAACCAATTGGCCCAGGGAATTTGAGTTGATGAAGTCCAAGAACCTTTGAGCAAATGTCTTAGTACATGTATAATTAAATAAACTATCAGCAGACGTAAAACCAGAATTGCTAGATACCTTACAGATTCAGTACAGCAACAACAACACACTAGCTAAACACAACTGATATCAACCCGGACATAAGACATTACAATTTCATATTTTAGATCACATACCAAAAGAAGAACTACAAGGATCATTAAATGACAGACTGAAAACTTGAATTAGAATGGCAGGTCAGACTAGAAGTATGTAAAGCACCAAGACTTAACACTCAGATTTCCATCACCAGCATTCTCAAGCTTAGGAAACTCTATCACCACACTTATTAGGGAGGGTGGCCTAATGGTTAAGGTGTTTGCCTTACATACACAAGGTGCAGGTTTTGAATCTCACGAGGGATAACTGGCTAGGCTTAAAATGGCTCGCAAGGACAGTTAGCTTAGTACTAATCTATGAACCTATTATTGACAGCTGGACTCTCCTGTTTTAATCTGACTTTGGTGGAGATTTATACCATTATTTATTATTGATTTTTAGTAGTTATCTTACTCCTGTGGACAAAAAGTTTTCTTTCAAATTAAAAGATTCCACCCAAGACGCAGAAATGAAGAAGTGAGTGTGGAAGTGCTGCAGACAAACTATATTTATTAATTTTTAACATACAGAGATGTTTTTAAGTGGGGTTGCTTTCCTTATTATTTAAATTCTCCTATTTATTTTAAAAAAATACTGTTATTAACTGACAGTCTGCTGTACACTAACAAGAACAGCATTTAATTTCTATACAAAAAATACCAATCACACATAACCGAAATTATGAAGTCCTCACTGGTGTTTGTTATAAGACCCATAGCAGACCGGCATTTCAATTTTTCACCCAGTCATATTTTACTTCCTGATTTCCCACATACATTTTCTCTCTCCAATCATATAGACAATGAACAGTGTAGTACGTGTTTCAGACAAGTTAGCCTACATAGTTGATTAGATGGTTAACACCTAATGGCACACATTTAAGTATCTATAAAAAACACCAAACACATGGACCCCAATTACTGTCGCCTTATAGGTGCATTAATTAGCAATATGAATCAGTTATACAACAAAAGAAAACAAAATTTGGCCAAACATAGGAGGAACAAAGCACAACATACTAAAAGCCTGATGATCAATATGAACAGGAAGATAAGAGAGTAAGTTAATAAGGCAGATAAGAGGGTAAGTTAATACTTTAAATGATACATTTCAAGAAAAAATAACTTCTCAGGCAAAGACAATCATAAAGCTTTCCACAGCCATGTCCATAACCTCAGGGGAAGTACACAACAATGCATAGAACTTATTGTAAATTACATCACCCATACTGAACCAGAGGCCATTGCCAAACTTTCTGCTGATACGTTCAGTTCAAATTTCTCCCCTCACTTCCCTGATAGTCCAAAGGAAATACCACATACCACAATACCCCCAACCATTACTATGGAACATGTCATCAATGCACTTTTCAAGGCCAAAAACACTACATCAATGGGCCCTGGTAACATCCCAGGATGCTTACTAAATAGCATGAAACATGGCCTCTCTGATCAACTTGAATCACTTTACAACAGCAGCCTACAGTCAGATTTTGAACCCAAGGAATGCAAGATGGATGCAGTCATTCCTCTGCATGAAGGAGGTCTAATCACTGATCTGCATAACTACAGGCCCATAAATCTGACTGGCCCCATATGTAAGGCCCTGGAAAGAATTATTATGGACTTGATAAACAAGGATACAGGTAATCTGTAAATGCTGGACCTATTGCAGTCTGGCTTTGTTAAAGGAAAGTCATGCCTAATAACTCTAGTGGACTTCATTGAGAGGGTCACCAAAACAATGGATGAGGGCAAGATTGTGCAAACAGCTTACCTTGACCTGGCCAAGGCTTTTGATACGATGACCCACTCAGACATTATAGACACATTCACTGAATTAGATATAAACTCTTTTATTACTCACTGGATAGCCAACTGCCTCACTGATAGAACCCATGAAGTCAAAAGAGGTGAGGCCAACTCCACCAAGGGAGCAGTCACTAGCAGAGTCCCCAAGGGCTTGATACCAAGCTCGCTCTTTTTTGGCATCTGTTTCTCTGAAGTAGAAGCAAATGCTGAAAGTTTATGGCTGACTAAGTGTGCAGATGATTGCAGGCTGGGGTTATCATTGACTCCCCTGCAGACACTAGTATTCTTCAAGAAGGCCTGTTTCTGACTTAAAGCATGGTACCAGAGTCATGGCTTTAAACTCAGTGCTAAAAAATGCATAATTGCAACATTTGGGAAGCCAAGTATTGCAGGTAATTACGATGTTGATAATACATCCCTAAGGGTCGACCCTGTAGTCAGGGATCTGGGTACGCACATGGACAGTAGCCTTACCTTTAACCACCATGTGGCCACAGTGGTGAGGAAATCCTTTAATGTTGCTCAACTTATAAGTAAGAGCATGGCATCTATCCAAAGAGGTCATTATCCCACTGTCCTTATGTGACAAATCATATGGTCCAATACTCCCTTTGGTATGTACTTAACCAGGCATATGCGGCAACTGGGTCTATATTATATTGTCGCAAGCTGACAATATTGAATCTGATATTGTCGGCACGACAATATCAAAAGCAAAGAATATTGGCCAGGTAAACGGAAATCTCCGTAGGGGGAGATTTCTGTTTACCTAAATGTAGTGCGGTCTCGAAGTTGGTATATTTAAGTAGCGGGGGGGTGGGGTGCAGGGGTGCTTGCCCCTCTGCCTACACCCTTTAGTTTTTTTTTTTTTTGCTGTTTTTTGTTTTTTTATCCTCATTCGATATTTTACTGCATCGATCAATTGTGTTTGATATTTATTGCTTCGATACAGTAAAACTTTGATGAGGTAATATAAACGTGCGTCAACTATAGCAACCTCAGAGGTTCCTTACAAAAATAATTCAAGGATTAACAAACCTGCCTTACACAGGGCACCTTAAAGCCCTTGCTCTTTACTCAGTTTCCTATAGATTGCTGAGGGGCGACCTATGCCTGGCTTACAAGGCATGTGCAGCCCCCACACTTATGAATCTTCTGCAAATTCGTAAGTCAAAGGGTACCAGAAATACAAGGTCTAGGGACCTGAATTTGTCTGTGACTTAAAAAAAATCATGCTGGAGAGACAGACTTGCATCCCAGAAACTGTCTCTCTTGTGGATCAGGCTTCCCATCCACGTGAAGCTGAGTTCAACTGTTACCCAATTTAAGCATAGCTTAGACCAGTGGATGGGAGTAGGAAATTTACACAGGACCTGACACCCATGTCCCTCATGGACAATGGTAACTTATAAATGCCTAGCCCTCGTTGTATTCAGATACAGGACGTCATTATTCTTTTGGGAAACCCGGGCCAGGCTTAGAAAGGCCGAACTGATCATTAGCCTAATAATAATCTAGGAATCTAGGAATCTATAAATTGCAAATATTTCTTCACCTAAGAAACAGGATCCATCAATGCTCTGAGTTAATGCAAAATGCAAAATTCCAAAACAAAAGATATTGCCAGTATACTAAGAGACACATTTCATGCTAATATTACACCAGCAACAGTCATAGATATTCTACAAATCTTTGAGTCTCCATCCATTACAATGATTTCCATAGATGACGTCAAACCTACCATATCCAAAATAAAAAATACCATACCAATGGGTGCCAACAATACTCCTGGATGCTTAATTGCTTCTGGAGTTGGACGTTCTTGTTTGCAGAATAAACAGCAATACATTTTGACATTTAGTCTGAGCCCATTTCTTGGGCATTAATTGACTGAGCCTTTGTTGAAGAATGTGCATGTTTTTAGAGGGTCATTGTAGGGAACCCACTTTGCAGTTGTGATTTCAAATTTATTGATTCATTGGCAGTCATTCAAAGTCAAACTTTTTTTGCAGTGATTTCAAATTTATTGAGCTATCAGACATCAACATCCGCCTTAACATCAAGAAAATAGTTAATGAACAGTAGGGCCTCAGGACAGAGACTGAAAAAACTCCACCATTGACATGATGTTGTGTGGAAGAGTTACTTCCAACCCTTATTGTCTGAGACCTGTCAGTGATCCAGATGGATATCAAATAGATTATAGAAGGATTAATCTTATGTTGGGTAAGCTTGTTGATAATAGCAGTGAGAGGAGGTGTATGTAACAATAGCTGTGATGTGAGATGTCTGTAGTAATAGTTATAAGGGGAGATGTACATAAATGTACATAATAACTCCTTCTGGGCCCATCTCATTTGCTCACTCAACTGAGTGCAGTGAGATCATATTCTGATTTCAGGCACTCCTACTGTGTACAAAGAGAGCATTTGGGAAGAACAACACCCTGTAGCCTCTTAATCCTGCTCTGTTCCCTCCCTTAAAAAAATAAATAAATAAAAAAAGATTACATAAATGAATAAAATATATACATATTTTATTCAGCTGATCTTACTGTAACTGTCTTAGTTGCTGTTCTGCTTGCTATCTGTTTAGTTGGTCTTACACTGCATTTATTACTGCTTGTTAGTAGCCTTCTAATTTACTGCCTTCTGCACTTGTGCTTTAGTCATTTGTTAATTTAATTGCATTTATTTAAACTGTATTTGCTGTAATATTGCTGCACACTCAAGTGTGCTAGCCTGCACTGCAATTTGACTTGTATTTACTGCTATTTTAACTGCTTTTTTGTAAAAAAAAAAATTCTAAGCTTGTTTCCTGCCTTTCCTGTAACTAATCTAGTCCAGATACTGACTTGCTGTATCCAGGACTGTTGGCAAGCTTCTGAGCCCCCCCCCAAGCATTTCTGTGTTGGAGGGAAGCCTTCTAGCTTATCAGTGGAAGTGGTAAGCACTAGGTAGCCTATCTACCATGGGAAGAGTGGGTTTTGGCCCAGAAATTGTAGTTCATTGGCTGTTTGGGCAGTTTTTCCATCTCTTTCTACTTTCTGGTTTAAAAGCCCGTGTTTGCGTTTCGTCCCAGCCTTTCCTGTAACTAGTGTAGTCCAGGTACAGATTTGCTGCATCCAGGACTGTTGGTAAGCTTCTGAGCCTCCCAAGCCCTTCTGTGTTGGAGAGAAGCCTTCTAGCTTATCAGCTGGACTGGTAAGCACTAGGACCTATCTACCACAGGAGAATTGGTTTCTGGCACAGAAATTATAGTTTATTGGCCGTTTGGGAAGCTTTTCCATCTCTTTCAACCTTCTGATTTATACGCCTGTGTTTGTGCCTTTTTCTGCTTTTCCTGCTACTAGTCTAGTCCAGGTACAGATTTGCTGTATCCAGGACTCTTTGTAAGCTTCTGAGCCCCCAAGCATTTCCGTGTTGGAGTGAAGCCTTCTAGCTTATCAGTGGGAGTGGTAAGCATTAGGTAGCCTGTCTACCACAAGAGAAGTGGTCCCTGGCTCAGAAATTGTAGTTTATTGGCCGTTTGGGAAGTTTTTTTCCATCTCCTTCAACTTTCTGTTATAAAAGCCCACGTTTGCACTTTTCCTGCCTTTCCTGTAACTAGTCTAGTCCAGATGCAGATTTGCTGTATCCAGGACTGTATGTAAGCTTCTGAGCCCTCCAAGCCTTTCTGTGTTGAGGGAAACCTTCTAGCTTATCAATGGGAGTGGTAAGCACTAGGTAGCCTATCTACCAGAAGAGGAGTAGCCCCTGGCCCAGAAATTGTAGCTATTGGCTGTTTGAGCAGTTTTTTTTCCATCTCTTTCAACTTTCTGGTTTGAAAGCCGCACTTGCACCTGTTTTCTGCTTTTCCTATAACTTGCCTAGTCCGGTTACAGAGTTGTTGTATCCAGGATTGTTAGTAAGATCCTGAGCCCCCCAAGCCTTTCTGTGTTGAAGGAAAGCCTTCTAGCTTATCAGTGGGAGTGGTAAGCACTAGGTAGCCTATCTACCACGGGAAGAGTGCATTTTGGCCCAGAAATTGTAGTTCATTGGCTGTTTGGACAGTTTTTCCATCTCTTTCTACTTTCTGGTTTAAAATCCCGTGTTTGCGTTTGGTCCCTGCCTTTCCTGTAACTAGTGTAGTCCAGGTACAGATTTGCTGTATCCAGGACTATTGGTAAGCTTCTGAGCCCCCCCCCCCAAGCCTTTCTGTGTTGGAGGGAAGCCTGCTAGCTTATCAGTCAGAGTGGTAAGCACTAGGTAGCCTATCTACCACAAGAGGAGTGGTTCCTGGCCCAGAAATTGTAGCTATTGGCCGATTGGGCAGTTTTTTCCATCTCCTTAAACTTTCTGGTTTAAAAGCCACACATGCGCTTGTTTCCCACCTTTTCTGTAACTAACCTAGTCCAGATACAAAGTTGCTGTATCCAGGACTGTTGGTAAGCTTCTGAGCCCCACAGGCCTGTCTACCACAAGAGGAGTGGTTCTAGGAAAAGAAATTGTAGTTTATTGACCATTTGGACAGTTTGTCCATCTCTTTCAACTTTCTGGTTTAAAAGACCACATCTGCACTTGTTTCCCATCTTTCCTGTAACTAACCTGCTGGGAAACACTAGAAAGCCTTAAACTGATACAAGCCTTCTAGCCTAGAAGAGAGACTTCGGAGTGATTAAGTATCAGTTTTCTGTACTTTCTTGCTGTACTTGACTGTTTTCCACCTAAACGCTGATTTTCCAGTGTTTATTGTGATTCAAAAGCTTGTTTTTTTTTCCACATATTGTACTTATTTGACTGCCTGCACTTTTAAAGAGTAATTTTTTGTTTAAATAATTTAACTGTTGTAGGCTACACACTAAAGTGTGATAGCCTTTTCTGATCGTTTGTAGTCATTTAAAGCTGTCTTAAGTGTATTTTTTACTGTTTTTGCCTTATCTTTTCAAAAAAAAACAAAAAAAAAACAAACAAAATTAATTGTTTCCTGCCTTTCTAAGCTAGTATAGTCCAGTTTTCAGGCTAGTGCTGAATTCAGGGCTGTGTTACAAGTTTCTGAGTTGCCCAGACCTTACTTGGATAGAAGAAAGTTTCTCTGTTCACCTGTGAGACAGGGGAGCTTTAAGCAGCCTATCTGTGCCTGGAGAAGTGGTTCCAGCCCAGAAGTTAGTAGTTTATTGGCCATTTTGGGCTAATTTCTATCTCTTTCATTTCCCTGCTATAAAAAACACGTTTGCACGGTTTTGTGCGCCGGATAGTGACGGTTAGCTAGGGTTAAATTATTCCAGGCTCTACTAAGTCTCCTCTTCAGTTTTTCCCTTGAAACTAGTCTAACTCTCAACCTAAGCACTCAAAAAGCATCCTACAGCCCAGCACTTGCTGAGACCTAATAGCAAGCACTAATATACCCTGACACTTGATTGCTCAACAGGGCAAGGCTCTTTATTCACCTCTCACCAACCAGGTGACTAAGCAGCTCACCCTACTATTCAGGCATGACCAGAGGGAAATTTCAGGTGTACTCTTCAGTCCAGCTGGTGAATCTGGGTATCCTGAGGCAATGTTACAACTGCCTCATGTATACAGACAACCCTCTCCTCCTACCACAAAACTCTAACATATGCGAGAGATGCAATTATACAGCCAAACTGGAGGCTAAGCTGTCTCCACCCCAAGACTGGAATAGACAGTCAAGAGGAGAAGGTTAATGCTTGCAACACACCTACAGCCACACATAGACCTACTAAACCAGCACTGGCAAAAAATACACATAAGTACACAAAATCATACTCTGAGGCTCTAAATAAAAACCTGCAAAAGCATCAGAGACCTCCAAAGCAGACACCCAAGCAACCTGCACTTCCTGTCACAAACCAGACGACATATAAATCACAAAATCAGTGTGCCACACAATCACAGCCCTTAAGGAGAAATAACATACCTAACACACTAGTAATAGGTGACTCTATAGTCAACCACACTGACGTTCCACTCACTAGGTTGGACAAGCAGAAGGTTACTGTTAGCTGCCTGTCAGGAGCCAGAATCCACCACATAACACAAGCACTCAGGTCACTCCAGAACAAGTACAAATGTAACTCTGTCATTGTTCATGTTGGTGTGAATGACCTGAGACGTACCTCCCTGGATTACATGAAAAGAGACATGGAAGAGCTCTCTGATCATGTAGCCCAGGCTGGTATGACCCTGACCCTGAGTAGCATCCTGCCCTCACCAAGAATGATAGCTCAGTATAAAGAAAAACATGATCAATTTCAACAATTGACTAAGCTTCTGGTGTCATTCAAAGGGGATCCAGTGTCTGTCAGCCTGGAACGATATGCTTGACAAGCTGCATTGCTTCACAAGAGATGGCTTGCACCTGTCACCCCTAGGCTTTTGAATACTGGCCAAGGCTCTTGCTGCTCCCATATTGCCTTTTTTAGGCAAGACTCAAAAGTCAAATCCACCTCCGTAAACAGCACAATTAATAAATAACTGAGGGTTATGCTACTCAACGCCAGGAGTTTAAAACTCAAAATGCACGTGCTCGAAGCACTCCTCAGTATGGAGAATGTTGATATCTGTGCAGTAACTGAAACCTGGTTCAAGGCTCCAGAGAGCACCCCAACACTACCGGGCTACATTTCATACACATGTTTCAGCCACAGAACACAGACCAAAACACAAAAGGATGGGGTGTATCCATATTCATCAAGGATACCTACACCTCCAGGTTAGTGGTGCAGCATGATACCTCCGAGATCATCCATGTGCAACTAACATCAGGCAAATCTGCAATGCAAATTGTGACCTGCTACAGATCACCCTCCATGACCCAGGACCACCACTCCACCTTTCTGGAGACACTGGAAAACATGAAGGTCCTACCGAACACCCTGATCTTGGGAGATTTCAAGTACCCTACCATTAACTGGGAAAACTACTCCAGTACAAACTCCCTGGCTCAGTGCTTCCTGGAATTCATCAACTCAAATGCCCTGGATAAGCTGGTAAACTCCCCTACCAGAGGTGAAAACATATTGGACCTGGTCATCACCAGAGGTCAACCCGTCACTGGTTAGATCAGACCTTAAACTAATCACTCTGGATGTCCACACCCTACCACCACCCCCAACTAAGGAAACCACAGTAAAAAAACTTTTCTAAAGCAAACTTCACCTTACTTAAGACAGAGGCGGTAAGTTTCACAGCCCTCACGCTAAAGGATAATGCTGCCCAAGATGCAGAAACCTTTACAAATGCACTCTATGAGCACCTACAAGGATGCATGGATCGTGCCATCCCTAGCAAAACCAAGACTCACTCTTCTAAGAGAAGGAAACCAGTCTGGTGGACCCCTGCCATAAACAGGGTATACAATAGAAGGAGGAAACTAGTTCAGGAAAAAAAGCAAATCCCAAGAAGGAAAGACATCCCTGATCAGTATCAGTAAGAAACTAAGGTCCCTTATAAAATCATTCAAGGCTACCTTCGAAAGAAAAATAGCCAAGGATTCAAAAGATAACCATAAAGCCTTCTTAAGCTATGTTAAGAATCTAAGTGGTAACTTGCAGATATGCACTGAACTATAGTGCAAATATAGCACAAAATATACTGAACCTACTGATATTGCCAACATCCTGGCAGATAGATTCATTGCAAACTTCACTCCCCTCTCACCCCCAAAAGGGCCCACAACAATACCAGAAAAATGTAGTGTCCTGGAAATCACAGACACACAGGTGAAAATAGCCCTTTCAAAAGCCAAAAACACAGCATCAGTGGGGCCAGGTGGTGTCCCAGGCTGCGTCTTGCACGAACTACAGAACAAACTAACCCACCACCTAAACACGCTGTTCAATCTCAGCCTCTCCACAGGCTATGTGCCCATAGAATGGTGCACAGCAACAGTTATTCCACTCCACAAAGGAGGGGCCACAACTGACCCTGGTAACTATCGCTCCATAAGCCTGACTAGCCTGGTCTGCAAAGCTATGAAGCGCATCATCATGGAACTCATTAACAAAGACATTGGGAACCTCCAAACACTTGACCTGACCCAGTTCGGCTTTGTTAAGGGCAGATTATGCCTACTAAACCTGGTTGACTTCTTCGAGACAGTCACCAAGGCCATAGATGAAGGAAAGGTTGTTCACACAGCCTACCTTGACTTCGCCAAGGCTTTCGCCACCATTCCCCACTCGGGTATTACAGGAAAAACTCACAAGCCTGAACATAAACCCCTACATCACGAGATGGGTTGCCATCTGGCTTACAGACACAACTCACATGGTAAGAATAGCGGGCTCCAGGTCTGACTCTAAATCATTCACAAGTGGTGTCCTGCAAGGCTCGTTCCTGGGACCCCCTACTGTTTGACATATACTTCTCAGAAGTACAGGCAAAAACAGGAGGACTATGGCTAACCAAGTTCGCCAATGACTGAAAACTGGGAGTCATAAATGACTCTCCGTCTGACATGGACATCCTCCAAAAGGGCCTTACTGAGACAGACACCTGGTGTCAACGTCAAGGCCTCGAGCTAATTGCCAAAAAATGCATAGTCATCCCATTTGGAAAAAACAAAACACCCACGAATTACCACATAGGTGGCAGCCCCCTTAATAAAGAAGAGGTAATAAGAGATCTAGGGACCCAGATAGATAGTAATCTCTCCTTTGACAATCATATTGCCAAAGTAGTTAGGAAATCCTTCTATGTGGCCCATCTAATTACTAAAGGGTTCGCATCTAGAAATAAAGAGGTTATTGTGCCCCTCTACTCATCACTCATCAGACCCATCATAGAGTACAATGCCCCATTTGGGATGTACCTCACAAGACACTTCCAACAGCTGGAGAGACCACAAAAGTACCGCACCAAGAGGATTACTGGCCTCAAACATATGTCCTATGCAGCCTGACTGAAAAAAAACTCTGGCTGTACTCAGTGGCATATCGCTTACTCAGAGGTGATCACTGCCTGACTTACAAAGCCATGTCCAACTCAGAACTGATGGACATGCTCCACCATGCACTCTAGTGAGCTAAACCTTGCCACAGCAATAAATATAACATGTTGGAGGGATAAATTCTTGTCACAGAGACTCCCCATGCTTTGGAACAAAATTCCAAACTACATTAGGTAGAGCCCCTCACTAACACTCTTCAAGAGAAACCTTAACTAGTGGATAGGTAACAGAAAATACACCCCTGGGATCACTTCATTGACTCTGCCTGACAGAGGATCAGTTAATTAATCAATGGGTCGGCAAAAGCAGACATACTCTGGCTAGGCTTATAAATGCCCTTGGGCAGATAGCCTAGTACCTACGTATAAACCTAGGAACCTAATAGTAGTGAGTGGAGAGGTATGTAACAACAGTTGTGATAGGAGATGTATGTAATAATAATTATAAGGGGAGATGTACATAATAATAGTAGTAAGTGGAGAGGTATGTAACATCAGCTGTGATAGGAGATGTATGTAATCATAGTTTTAATGGAAGATGTAAATAATAATAGCAGTGAAGGGAGGTGTATGTAACAATAGTTGTGATGTGAGGTGTGTATTAATAGTAATAAGAGGAGATGTACATAATAATAGCTGTGAGGGGAGGTGTATGTAATAATAGCTGTGATGTGAGATGTATGTAGTTGTTTTAATGGGAGATTTACATAATAATAGTAGTGAGGGGAGGTGTATGTAATAATAGTTGTGATATGAAATGTGTGTAATAATAGATATAAGGGGGGTGTACATAATGGGCATTTTTTTTCTGGCTGTACTGCTCAGACAAGCTCCATGTGGGTTTACAGAGTGGTCCTAGCATCAGGGAACTCAGAAAAGCGACTACCTTCTGGATTTAAGTATCTTTGCTTTTTTTCACTTGGAATAGCTTCTGTAGCTTACCTTGAACTAGCCTGAACTGTTTTTTTAACGGATTGCTGCATTATTTTAAAATCTGCACTTAAAGTTACATTTTAGTCGAATTTGATCGAAAGTTTGCTTGCTTGTTTGTTTAATTTAACTGTGGAGGCTGCCCACTAAAGTGTGCTAGCCTGTGTAACTAATTTATCACTGTTTCTGTATTTTCTGTGTGTTTCTACCAAAAAAACAAAAAAAAAAAAATAATCCTTGTTTTCCTGCCTTCCTCGACTAGTTTAGACCAGTTTACAGGCATTGCTGTATTCTGGGCTGTGGTGTAGTTCCTGTGTTGTCCATTACCTTACTTGGATAGAAGGAAGTTTCTTTGCTCACCAGTGGGAGTGGGGAGCCTTGAGCAGCCTACCTGTCCTTGGAGGAAGTGACCTCAGCACAAGAAGCTGTAGTAATTGGTTGTTTTGGACCATTTCTAGCTCTTTTGTAGTTCACTGTTTAAAATCCGCCTCTGGGCGTTTTTTTCTGGCTATACTGCTCAGACAAGCTCCACGTGGGTTTACAGCGTGGTCCTAGCAGCAGGGAACTCAGAAAAGCAACTACCTTCTGGATTTAAGTATCTTTGCTTTTTTTTCACTTGGAATAGCTTCTGTAGCTTACCTTGAACTAGCCTGAACTGTTTTTAACTGATTGCTGCATTATTTTAAAATCTGCACTTAAAGTTACATTTTAGTTGAATTTGATCAAAAGTTTGCTTGTTTGTTTGTTTAATTTAACTGTGGAGGCTGCCCACTAAAGTGTGCTAGCCTGTGTAACTAATTTATTACTGTTTCTGCATTTTCTGTGTGTTTCTACCAAAAAAACAATAAAATAATCCTTGTTTTCCCGCCTTCTTCGACTAGTTTAGACCAGTTTACAGGCATTGCTGTATTCTGGGCTGTGGTGTAGTTCCTGTGTTGTCCATTACCTTACTTGGATAGAAGGAAGTTTCTTTGCTCACCAGTGGGAGTGGGGAGCCTTGAGCAGCCTACCTGTCCTTGGGGGAAGTGACCTCAGCACAAGAAGCTGTAGTAATTGGTTGTTTTGGATCATTTCTAGCTCTTTTGTAGTTCACTGTTTAAAATCCACCTCTGGGCATTTTTTTCTGGCTATACTGCTCAGACAAGCTCCACGTGGGTTTACAGAGTGGTCCTAGCAGCAGGGAACTCAGAAAAGCGACTACCTTCTGGATTTAAGTATCATTGCTTTTTATTCACTTGGAATAGCTTCTGTAGCTTACCTTGAACTAGCCTGAATTGTTTTTTAACTGATTGCTGCGTTATTTTAAAATCTGCACTTAAAGTTAGGTTTTATGTGAATTTGATCGAAAGTTTGCTTGTTTGTTTGTTTAATTTAACTGTGGAGGCTGCCTACTAAAGTGTACTAGCCTGTGTAATTAATTTATCATTGTTTCTGCATTTTCTGTGTGTTTCTACCAAAAAAACAAACAAAAAAAATCCTTGTTTTCCCGCCTTCCTCGACTAGTTTAAACCAGTTTACAGGCATTGCTGTATTCTGGGCTGTGGTGTAGTTCCTGTGTTGTCCATTACCTTACTTGGATAGAAGGAAGTTTCTTTGCTCACCAGTGGGAGTGGGGAGCCTTGAGCAGCCTACCTGTCCTTGGGGGAAGTGACCTCAGCACAAGAAGCTGTAGTAATTGGTTGTTTTGGACCATTTCTTGCTCTTTTGTAGTTCACTGTTTAAAATCCGCCTCTGGGCATTTTTTTCTGGCTATACTGCTCAGACAAGCTCCACGTGGGTTTATAGTGTGGTCCTAGCAGCAGGGAACTCAGAAAAGTGACTACTTTCTGGATTTAAGTATCTTTGCTTTTTTTTCACTTGGAATAGCTTCTGTAGCTTACCTTGAACTAGCCTGAACTGTTTTTTTAACTGATTGCTGCATTATTTTAAAATCTGAACTTAAAGTTACATTTTAGTCTAATTTTTTCGAAAGTTTGCTTGTTTGTTTGTTTAATTTAACTGTGGAGGCTGCCCACTAAAGTGTGCTAGCCCGTGTAACTAATTTATCACTGTTTCTGCATTTTCTGTGTGTTTCTACCAAAAACAAAAAACCCAAAAAATAATCCTTGTTTTCCTGCCTTCCTCGACTAGTTTAGACCAGTTTACAGGCATTGCTGTATTCTGGGCTGTGGTGTAGTTCCTGTGTTGTCCATTACCTTACTTGGATAGAAGGAAGTTTCTTTGCTCACCAGTGGGAGTGGGGAGCCTTGAGCAGCCTACCTGTCCTTGGGGGAAGTGACCTCAGCACAAGAAGCTGTAGTAATTGGTTGTTTTGGACCATTTCTAGCTCTTTTGTAGTTCACTGTTTAAAATCCGCCTCTGGGCATTTTGTCTGGCTATACTGCTCAGACAAGCTCCATGTGGGTTTACAGAGTGGTCCTAGCAGCAGGGAACTCAGAAAAGCGACTACCTTCTGGATTTAAGTATCTTTGCTTTTTTTCACTTGGAATAGCTTCTGTAGCTTACCTTGAACTAGCCTGAACTGTTTTTAACTGATTGCTGCATTATTTTAAAATCTGCACTTAAAGTTACATTTTAGTCGAATTTGATCGAAAGTTTGCTTGTTTGTTTGTTTAATTTAACTGTGGAGGCTGCCCACTAAAGTGTGCTAGCCTGTGTAACTAATTTATCACTGTTTCTGCATTTTCTGTGTGTCTCTACCAAAAAACCAAAAAAAACCCCCAAAAATAATCCTTGTTTTCCCGCCTTCCTCGACTAGTTTAGACCAGTTTACAAGCATTGCTGTATTCTGGGCTGTGGTGTAGTTCCTGTGTTGTCCATTACCTTACTTGGATAGAAGGAAGTTTCTTTGCTCACCAGTGGGAGTGGGGAACCTTGAGCAGCCTACCTGTCCTTGGGGGAAGTGACCCCAGCACAAGAAGCTGTAGTAATTGGTTGTTTTGGACCATTTCTAGCTCTTTTGTAGTTCACTGTTTAAAATCCTCGTTTGCATGGCTTTGCGCGGTTGTGCGCATAGCGCAGAGCTGGTTAAACAAGGTTAAACTCTTTGTGGCTCCGCCAAGTCTGCTCTTCAAATTTTCCCTTAAGGAAGCTCTACTCTTAGTATAACCAGACTACTCACTGTATTATAAGCCTAGCACTTGTTCTCAATACTTGTCTACTAAGTAAGCACTCTCGTACTAAGTAAAGCACTGCATCTACTTGCCTCCCCTATGAATATCCACTTCCCTTAAAGGTATACCACTCCCTTATACTGTTCTAGCATGTCGAGTGGTACATCACTGGCATCGTCTCCAGTTCAGCTGGTCAATCTGGGTATCTTGAGACAATGCTACAATTGTCTCATGTACACAGACAACCCTCTCCTCCTCCCAACAAACACAAATACATGTGAGAGATGCAACTATATAGCCAAACTGGAGGCTGAACTCTCTCAACTCAGGGCTGGCATGACCAGACAGGAGGAGATGGCAACCACACACACAACAATCCCAGTCCCACATAGACCTACCGCAACTGCAAACCAAACACATAAAAACACAAAGACATACTCGGAGGCTCTAATAAAAAACTTACCAAAACAACAGAGGCTCCCAAAGCAGACATCCAAAAATCCACCACCTCAAAACAAAACACATGCAACACATACTTCAATAAATCAGTGTGTCGACCAATTGCAGCCCTTAAGGCCAAATACCTTGCCTGATACACTAGTAATAGGTGACTCCATAGTCAGACACACTGATGTCCCACTGACCAGGCTGAACAAGGAGAAGGTGACTGTGAGCTGTCTATCGGGAGCTTGGATCCACCACATAACACACGCACTCAGGTCACTCCAAAGCAAGTACAAATATGACTCTGTCATTGTCCATGCTGGTGTGAATGACCTGAGACGTACCTCCCTGGACTACATGAAAAGAGACATAGAGGAGCTCTCCGATTATGCAGCCCAGGTGGGTATGACCCTGACCCTGAGCAGCATCTTGCCCTCACCAAGAATGATACCACAATACAAAGACAAGATGATCAGCTTTAACAATTGGCTCAAGTACTGGTGTCATTCTAAGGGGATCCAATATCTGTCTGCCTGGGATGATATGTTGGACAAGCCACGCTGCTTCACAAGGGATGGCTTACACCTGTCACCACTGGGCTTCCGGATATTGGCTAAGGCTCTTGCCACCCCCATAGTGCCTTTTTAGGCAAGGCTCAAAAGACAAACCCACCTCCTTAGAAAACAAAAATGGAAAAAAACTAAGGGTAATGCTGCTCAATGCCAGAAGTCTAAATCTCAAGATGCAGGCACTTGATGCACTCCTCAGCATGGAGAACATTGACGTCTGTGCAGTAACTGAAACCTGGTTCAAGGCTCCTGAGAGCACCCCAGTGCTACCAGGCTATACCTCGTATCATGTGTTTCGGCCCCAAAACCCGGGCCGAAGCACAAAGGGAGGGGGAGTGTCCATATTCATAAAGGACACCCACACCTCCAGGTTAGTAGCAACACATAAAGCATCAGAGACCATACAGTTGCAACTAACCATAGGTAAAACTGCTATACAACTGGTAGCATGTTACAGACCACCCTCCCAATCTCAAGAACCCCACTCAGCCTTCCTAAAGACATTGGAGGATATGAATGTATCACAAAATACCATCATACTGGCAGACTTCAACTACCCAAACATAGATTGGGTACATTATTCTAGCCCTAATACCCTAGCCCAAAGGTTCCTGGAATTCATAAATTCAAATGCACTGAAACAACTAGTCACCTCTCCCACTAGCGGAGAAAATATACTAGACCTGATCATCATAAACATGGGGACAAAATGCTCCACACTGGAAGTATACCCCTCACTAATGAGATCTGACCACAAACTAATCACCCTGGATATACATATCCCACCTCCACCCCCAGCACAAAAGACCACAGTGAAAAACTTCTCAAAAGCAGACTTCACTCTTCTTAAGACTGAGATGGTATCCTTTAAGCCCACTGTGCCAGTGGATACCACATCCCACAATGCCGAATCCTTCACAAATGCTTTCTATGGACATCTCCAAGAATGCATGGATCATGCAATCCCAAACAAATCCAAGTCCCTCTCCACCAAATGTAAGCATCCTGTCTGGTGGACCTCAGCCATAAACAAATTGTATAACAAAAGAAGGAAGCTACTGCACATCAGAGCGAAATCCTATGAAGGGAAGACATCTCTGATCAACATTAGCAGAAAACTACGTTCTCTCATAAAAACATCCAAGGCAAACTTTGAGAGAAAAATCGCTAAGGACACTAAAGATAACCACAAAGCCTTCTTCAGCTATGTTAGAAACCTGGGAGGAAACCCTCAGATATGCTCAGAGTTGGTTCACAACAACAAAAAATACACTGAACCCACAGATATTGCTAGCATTCTGGCTGACAGGTTCAGTGCAAATTTCTCCCTCCTTCACCCCAAAAGAAGAAATACTTATCCCAGCTGAATGTAATCTCCCTGTCATCTCAGATGTCCAAGTAAGAACCACCCTAAACAAAGCAAAAAACACAGCATCAATGGGACCTGACGGTATCCCGGGGTGCGTGTTACGTGAACTCCAAGAGGAGCTAAACCCACACATAAAAATGCTATTTAACCTTAGCCTTACTTCGGGAAATGTACCTGAACACTGGCGTACAGCAACAGTGGTCCCACTCCACAAGGGGGCTGCCTCTACAGACCCTGGAAACTACCACCCCATAAGCTTAACTAGCCTGGTCTGCAAAGTTATGGAAAGAATCATTATGGAACTCATAAACAGAGACATAGGGGACCTACAGACACTTGACCCTACCCAGTTCGGCTTTGTAAAGGGCAGATCCTGCCTTTTAAACCTGGTTGACTTTTTTGAAACAGTCACTAGAGCCATTGATGAGGGCAAAGCAGTCCATACAGCATACCTGGACTTGGCTAAGGCCTTCGACACAATACCCCACTCAGGCATCATAGATAAGCTAAACAGCTTAAAAGTAAACCCTTATGTCACTAGATGGGTTGCAAACTGGCTAAAGGACAGAACCCATAAAGTTAAAAACGCTGGAGCAATGTCAGACTCAAAGCCAGTCACAAGTGGTGTCCCACAGGGATCTGTCCTGGGACCCCTCTTGTTCGGCATTTACTTCTCAGATGTTAAAGCAAACATGTGAGGGCTGTGGCTGACAAAGTTCGCAGATGACTGCAAACTAGGCGCCATAGTCGATACACCAGCAGACACACACATCCTACAAAAAGGCCTCACTGAAACGGACAACTGGTGCCGTAGTCACGGCCTTAAACTAAATGCCAAAAAATGTATAGTCATCCCTTTTGGGAAAAAACAAAGTACCCACAAATTATCACATAGACAGCAACCCACTGAGTATGGAAAAAGTAATCAGAGACATAGGGACCCAAGTAGACAGCGACCTCTCATTTAACACCCACGTTGCCAAAGTGGTTAGAAAAACATTCCACCTTGCACACCTCATCATGAA